>NW_023482071.1:0-1876 GCF_013731165.1 Rhagoletis pomonella | reverse complement strand
CTCCCCCAACTCCGCCATTTATCATTTGCATATTCTTCTTCTACTTTGGCTTTGTAACCGCATAAGCCATTTTGGCCGAGGTCGACAAAGAACGCCAGTCAATTTCTCTCTGTGCCAACTTGGTCTCTCCATTGCAGCGGGGGCTCCCTATTCCTCTGCTACCACCAGCGGATTGCGAGTTGAATTCATTCACACCTGGAACTTCGGTTCCTATTGGAACGACATGTCTAAGCAAGCGGAGCCGCTGCATTTTCATTCCCTGCACTATGTATATTTCGTTTTAAGTCTCATACAACTCATCGTTCCATCGTATACGGTAATCCCCGTCGCCCACGCGTAGAAGCCTGTAAGATCTTTTTGTCGAATACTCTAAGAGACGTCTCATCGAATGTTGTCATTGTCTAAGCTTCTGCGCCATATAACAGCTCGGGCATGATGAGTGACTTATAGAGTGCGGTTTTTTATACGTCGAGAGAGGACTTTACTCCCGAACTGCCTACTCAGTCCAAAGTAGCACTTGTTTGCAAAAGTGATTCTGTGTGGATTTTCCATGCTGATATTTTTATCTGTGATAATACTGGTTCCCTAGTACACAAAATTCTCCACTTTCCCGAACTTATAGCTGTCAACAGTGACTTGGGTTCCAAGGCGTGAATGCGATGACTGTTTTTTATGACAGGAGATACTTCGTCTTGTCCTCGTTTGCCACCAGGCGCATTCGCTTTACTTCCTTATCCAGTTTGGAAAAGCCAGAAGAGACTTCGCGATTTTTGTTACCGATGATGTCGATGCCATCGGCAAACGCCAGAAATTCCACGCCGTTGTAAAAAAATGTTCCTGCATGGTTTGGTTCTGCAGCTCTTATTATCTTAACATTTGCATCATGCGATCGTAAATGCCCTTCTGCTTTCGCTTTAATTTTGGGAATCTTTGATCGGGAATAGGAGTTCACAATAGTAATGATAATCATAATCATAATAATATTATCTCAAGTTATTCAAATTTTTTTTACTCGCAATATACGCAGTAGGCGACCCCAAACGAAATAAATTGTTTACGATTAAAAGTTAGCTGATTTATAATGCTAGGGAATGTTGTCAACAGTTTTAAGTTTTCATTAAGTATTTTTTAAACAGCTTTCATGCGATAGTTTTTTTTATTTTCGTTACTCTTTTATCATTTTGTTACTTGTTTCGGTAGTTTTTAGCTGACTTCAAAAAAAATGAGAAGCTTATCAATTCGTCGGATTATTATTTTTTATGTTTGTTACCGCATATCTTTGGACCACGTCAACTAATTTCCAGGTGATCCTATACTAATTTGGTTTAGATCCGATCATTGGATCATGAAAGAATTAACGGTACTATTAAATTTTTTATGAGAATTGATGTCGGTTGTGTTTTTTTGCTTAAAAATTACTTGTTTATTAATTTTTTACATTAAGTAATTTGTATACCAGCTCTTCGTTGATAATATGATCACTTCGTTTGATAAGATGTTGTAAATTCTATATTCATTTAAACTGTTCCGATTTTGAAAAAGTGGAAAGATTTAAAAAAGTTCCCTAGTAAAGCTTTCCCAAACACTTTTCGTTTGGAACCAGTTATGTAATATTTCATTTAATTTCAATATTTTCAGTTTTTACTTTTAGATAGGTGATAATCCTATTAAAAATATTTCCAAATCAAGATTTTTCAAATACCTTTCGTTTGGCACCCATATTATACCTCAAACATATTTTCTGCTGTAAGCCTTCTTAAATATCTTTGTATATATAGATATAGATTTCTAAATCAAGATTTCTCAAATGCCTTTAGTTTGTTACCGATATTGTAACATTTCATTTATTTTACAATTTAATTGAGTTCAATTTTCA
>NW_023482070.1:0-1876 GCF_013731165.1 Rhagoletis pomonella | reverse complement strand
TTGGAATTCTTTGGTTAAAAATTTTGTTCTGTGGCGGTCGATCGTACTTATTGATTGCTATTGTTGTTTCGTTATTGGCAATAGTACGAATTTTCATCATTTTGTTTAAAGTTTGCCGGCATTCACATTTGTTATGTTTTTTTTTTTTATTTTTATTAGTAGTGGAACATTAATTAAGAACACTGTGCACTCATTGTTCTGGAGAAAGGCGTGGTGTGAATATGTAAGCAGTGTTAGTGGATGCCTTAATTGTTCATGCACGCCAAACGTAATTATGTGCAATGTATTTATTTATACATACATATTTACATACATAAATCCATACATAGGTATTTACATTCATACATATGCACATACGCACATACGTATTCTCTAATATTTTTGGTGTTTCTAGAAAAAAAAAAAACAAGTGCCGAAGATGATAACAAACGCGTGTGTAAGCGCTTACATACATACATACATACATATATACATATGTGCTGTTTTAAGTTTAGTTCAATAAATAAAAAAATGTTTCATCTAAGGAAAATAGTGTGCGGCCACAACTTCAAATTGTGGTTTACAAACTTAAAAAAAGAAATAAAATACATTTTTTGACTGAACCCAGGGGTCGCCTTTTACATGTTTCGCCATATTTTCTGCATTAACAGTGCGATCTTTAACGTATTATATGTACATACACAGCGGCGTAGCCAGAATGAAATTTAGGGGGGGGCTCGAGCACCCCCCTGCCCCTACCTGGCTACGCCCATGTACCTACATATATCGATTTTCACTGACCTCAAGTACTTACCCAACTGATCTCAGTTCCTCTTAACGTACCACTCTAATGTCAGTAAATTAAAGCTCGTCAAATGTTATTACCCTTTCGCTAAGTACCTATATTTTGAGTATACCCAGCAGAACTAAAAAAAATGTTATTGCCGAATCTAGGTTCTTAGGTTCACCAAAAAAATGTTTTTTTTTTTCGAAATTGTCTTGCGAAAAATTATTGTAGACTCAGGTATGAACCACGAACTTTTTTTTTGTTTGCTTGTAAGGTGGCATAGTCTAATGTACACATAAAAATGTACATACATATATACAATATTGGCACAATTATGTATGTATTCACATAAAATTAAGCAAGAACAATCGTTGCATTGTACGAGGTGAGAATTTTCAAATAATTGAAACGAGCGCAATAAGAAATAGAATTCATTAAACTCGACGAGTATTAAAGCATGTCGATTGACATTCATAAGAATTGATTCATTTAATAATTGCCTAATACAGCAAATATGTACAGTGAAACCTCGATGAAATAGACATTAGCACTTTAGCATTACATATGTTAGGTAAAGCGATATTTTTGTGCTTTTCTTTTTACAGCACTTATATAAACTCGCTTTATTTTGAACCATCTTTCAGTACAAACTTTTCAATCGCTAGAGACTTGAAATTTTGTATACATACAATAGCTCAGAACTAACGTTTATTTTTATTTTAAATCTCCCAAATTGCTTATAATGACTATTGTTACAAATTGAAAAACAAAACTTATCATTGAATTCGAGTCTGGGGCAAATTATTTTCAAATTTTTCCTCCATTTATAAAAACAGTTACAAGTTCCTTATATATGTACATAATTTTTTTTACCTTTTAGTCTTGTCTATAAAAATTTTACAATATATTATAATCTTACGTTTCATGAAACGGACTTTTAATTTATGGTCTCTTTTAACATACATAAATATTTAATTACATATATATATAAATATTTATTTAAACTTATACACATAGATATGACCTTTCAAATATGTGGCAACCCTAATAAAAATATTTTCAAACGAAAGCTTTCTAAAAACTATTCGGTTTGACGCTCATATTTTAACA
>NW_023482069.1:0-1876 GCF_013731165.1 Rhagoletis pomonella | reverse complement strand
AAAAAAATGTTTTCTGGCAGTGGGCTTCGAACCCATGACCTCGCGGCCTGCTAAATCCGCAATATTGCCGCGGACAGAGGGTGAACTAATTAAAGTACTCCTACTTCGTTATATAGCTGGGTAATTTTTTTCTTTTCATATGGATAGCTCTGTCCTCTCCCATCTTAACGAAAATCTGTTTCTAAGATGTCTATGATCGACAAAACTCAAAAACCTGTTCTTAACTTTAAGCTGTATTTTAATCATATGATTAATCACAAGCCAAAAAAAATTAATTTCAATTATTGAGAAATAATCGATTAATCGAAGTTTTAAAGGCACTTTTTTCACAATGAGTATTCACAAAAACACCTTTCCATTAAAAATTTTAATTTTCTTGTCAATTAGCTTCAAATAAAATAAAACGAGCATTTTTAACGGCGATAATTACTTATTATTTAACCAAGTTTTCAGAAACAAAAGTTTTGATAAGCTCAGATAAGATATTGCTCAGCAGACACTGAGGTACCAACTAATTACAGTATTTTTTTTCTAAAGTCCGTAAAGTTTTGCGTAACCCGTTTTCATTTCCTCCCAAGCGTCGATGATATTTCGCTTTAGATTTTGGACTTTACAATTTAAATAAAAATTCATTTCTTCTTGTGATTCAGTACGAGATTTGTGAGGCGCCCAAAGATCGGGCTCATTTTCTACGGAATTTAGGGACGACTCGCTACCCGTTTCCATGAGATCATTTCATTTCGCAAGAACTTAATTACTGAGGCCAATGCAAACGGATCATTGAAATGAATTTTTTTGTACCTCGGGCAATACAATTTGAAGGATTTTTATTATATTTTTTTTGGCACTAAGGCCTTAGAAAAAACCTCCCTTGCCAACTTTCATGGGGAAAAGCTCTTGAGCATATTCTAAATGGGATTAATCCAATAGTCGCAATGGCCGAGCGAGCAAAGCACTTGGTTGCCCTTTGAGAGGTCCGTCGCAATATGCACAAAGCAAACATTTTTCCAATCTTCGAAAAATTCTTGATTCTCAAGGTTTTTGTTAGAGAAGGTATATATATATTGGTTCTCCAATTAAGGTACATTTGAAAGTCAACATTATATGTCCAATCCAAATGTTAAGTATCATAAAATAATGTCAGGAGCAGATAAGTAATAGTGTACCTTTTTGCTTTAAAAGTATTTTGCAGAAAAAAATTACTAAGTATTGCCTTGTTTGTACATGCAGTTAAGAAAATACATGAAAAATCTCGATTTTTTTAATAAAAAAATAAACCAATATTTCAAAACCGGTGATACTTTTACCTGAAACATTTTTGCATATCAGGGAGCTCATCCCCCCCAAATATCTGCTCCTCAAGTTTGGTGGGGTACCTCTTGAACACCCTGTATATTAATTTTCTTATTTAATGTACATATACATTTTTTTTAATAAATATTCTTTTAGTTCTAGAATTTCATTGTGTTACAACGAATTGTATTTGTTTGGTTTGCTTTATTAAATATTTTTTTTAGATTAAAAGTTTTTCTCTTTTTAACCGATTGTTTTATAATTTTTGAAATCTATTGTTCCGAAATGAAAAATATATATATTTCTTAATTTCTTTTAATTTTTAGAAAATTATTTGATATTTTTTGCTTTTCTTTATTGAATATTTTTTTTATTTTTTATTTAATTCGTAGATTTTATTGCGTAAAAACAAATTTTTTTATAATTTTTGAACATGTGTTTTATTTTTATTTTTTAGTTTAAGTTTATTTTAAATTTAGGTTTAATTGCTGTAAATAGAATCGTTTTTTTAACCATTCAATTTTTAGAAACTTATGTTATATATATATATATATATATATATATATATATATATATATATATA
>NW_023482068.1:0-1876 GCF_013731165.1 Rhagoletis pomonella | reverse complement strand
CAATCTAGCATCATGGCAAGATCGTTGTTTAAACACCATAGTTTTCCAAACAATTCTTCATTCTCATTCTTTTGGTTGTTTCAGAATTTGGAGAATCTGTTACGTCATCAGCGTTTTTTGATTTTTTGTAGTTTTTGTAATTCATTTTTAATCTTTCTAAACAGGTGGATATAGCAAAAAAATTGCTTTCCAGGAATAGAAGATTCGAAGAAAATTCTGTTTTGAAAGCCGAGGCTGCCAGCCGAATTAGTTTAAAATCTTGTTATTTTGTTAAAAGGCCCCCCCGTTTTGTATAATAATTTGAATTATTGGAATCACGGACGATGAAGGTCTCGGATCAGCTTAGCTCCCGGGTGACTTCTTGAAAAGGTTCCCCTCTAACGAATAGGTTGTAACTATTTTTAACCGACTTCCAAAAAAGGGGGAAGTTATCAGTTCGTCGGAATATGTTTTTATTTTTTATTTTTTTTTTATGTATGTTACCGCATAACTTTGGACCACGTCAACCGATAATTCTTTTTGCATCGGAAAGGTAGTGTCTCATAGGTGGTCCCATACAAATCTGGTTACAATCCGATCAGTGGATCATGAGATATATATATATATATTTTTTTTATATGAGAGTTGAAGTAGTTTTTTTTTTGCTAAAAATTACTTGTTTTTTTTTATTAGCTGAGCTCGACTTGTCCTAGTTGCGCGCAGTCACAATTAATTACTCACCGTTGTCGGTACCAAAAGGGGCATTCGAAAGTGACGGGTGGGACATTTTAACTCTTTTTTGCTCAAACTTTTAGTAAATTCTGTTTAATTATTGATTTGACAAGTGTCAAACTGTTAACACTTGAAGTCATGTTCGGGTTCGAATGTCGTCAGAGGCAACATGTAATTTTTAATTTTTGTTTTTGGTTTTTATTAATTTCAAAAAAAGCATATGCGAAGTGAAGAACAAAAGCGTGTACAAACGAAAAAATATAACGACAATGTCATTGGAGTATGTTGGGAGTAGCTTTGTGCTACTCTGATGTAATGCAGAGATGGAGTATATGGTCCTGCCCTAGGACATCGCAATGTTAATTGGACCATATTTTTTTATATGAATTGTGGTTAATTTTGGAGTACTCCTTGGTCCTTCGGGAGTACTCCTTTAATGCATGCATGGAGTAGTCGCGATTTTTGCAGGGTAATAAGTCAAGTTTACGGGTGTTATCAACATTTGGGGCGTACTCCTCAAAATGTCAAAATGCTCCCCAAAAATCGTGGTTTTTGCTACCCAAAAAAAGGAAAACGGCAGCACTGGTGCGAATACACATTAATCCTATTCTGAAACTATAATGTGCTTAACATAAAGTTTCGTCAAGTTTCGCCAAACGTCATTTGCTTAAGGAAAGAGCGATACTGATCGCACCTTCCGTAAGGAATCAGCTGTTTGTCCTCGTACGTATGTATGTACATATGTAACACATGCAGTGTTGCTGCATTGCTTTTTTACCGAAATTGGTATTTTTTTTCTTTATTTATCATATTTTGTAATTTGGTAACTTATTTTTCAACTTAGTAACTTTTTCGATTCGGCCCTACATGTAACACAGGTCTAAAGAAGTTCTGGTTCCACATTAGGAAGTGGGCCGTAAGCGTTTCCTTTTACAGAAACACCATCACACATCCTGAAAGTTTCGCAAGGCGAACAGTTCTTCGGCGTTTCTAGGTTACTATAATTGTGTGATCTACAACAAACTGCTTGATAGTGGCTATTGTTATATCTACGTAATTAAATGTGGCAATACTGAACTCATGTAAGTAAAATATAGCCACCTAAAAGTCTGCACTACGTTGCATCTTCGGGTTACAGACTCTTTCTGAAAGGGTCTTAATCAAA
>NW_023482067.1:0-1876 GCF_013731165.1 Rhagoletis pomonella | reverse complement strand
TTAGCCATTCAACTTTTTTTTCGTGCAACCCTGCGTTGAGTTGAACGCAAAGTTGAACAATGCAAACACTGCTTAAGATTCCGGTGCGCCAGCATGGCAATGTTGCAGCTCAAAAACTACCTTTGCTAACAGCCCCTCGCCACTGCCGTTGGTGCCAATTAGTGCCCTTGTTAAGCGGTGACCTGAAAAATTGATGAAAAATTTAAATATGAAAATTCACAAAAGAAAGTTTATAAAAAACACAAATTAACTTGCACAAAAAGAAGCAACAATATTAAATACACGCACACGTTTGTTAAAAAATGCTAATGTGAAAAGTTCGAGTAATTATAAAAGCGTTACAGCAAAATTTATGTACCAGCATACCTACTATATCTGTGGCATTTTATCAAAATAACTTAAGTGACTTTAGAAGGTTTGACTTTGAATTAAAAAATAATAGGTTTTCTTGAAAAAGGTCATACTTTTACTAAGCTTTTATTAAAATGGCATCTTAATCGTTCAAGTATTGTTTTGAAACCCAATGAAATATTGCTTTAAAGGGAAAATGCCCAATCTCGAGTTAAGTTCTTTTAATAAAATGGCGCAGGCATGTGTGTAGGTGTGTGTGTGAACAAACTTTTATACTCAGCTACCCGCAGCATTGGCCAGCTGTATCGGCCCACAGCTTCTTTTATTCTTTCGACATTTTATTTATTTATTTTTATTTCGGTTTACTATACTAGTCTTAGTAGCTTGATGACGTCTGCTACTGCCACCTTCAACCTTTTCTTTATTGACGTTATTCATGCTTTACCGAGCTACAAACAAATACACACACATCTGTATATGTAAATTCTCTCACTTTCTTCACTGCAAGTAAATACATAATGAAAAGTTGAAAAGCTGTTGAAAGGTAAGCAACAATTTTATACGCTTTCTGCATTTGCGATTTATGTTGGCAAATTAAAAACTCAAATAGTTAATATAGAATGAAAGAAATGTAAATAAACAAGTAAGAAATTCTAAGTTCGGGCGGAGCCGAACATTAAATACCCGGCGCAAGTATTAAATATATGTTTTCCACCTTTCCGAAAGCTACCGCTACATCATAAGCCGGGGTGTATACATTTTAAGTAAATTAGCGTCCTTAAATTTCGAAATATTGAAATTTCAAGCATATCTGAAATTTACCGTTATATGAAAAGCGGCCTCAATTTTAGTCCGATTTCAACAATTTTCAACGGTTTGCTTTTATGTGGCAAGCACAATAAAAAATACCGAGTTTGGTACAAATTGCTAGAACGGTTAGCGAGATACATATATGTGATCCCAAGTGGGCGGTGCTACGCCCATTTTCCAAAATTTTGTCATAAACGTATTTCTTGGTAAAGAATTGTTGCAATCATCAATTTTGAATAAATTAGCTTCAATATTTACTGATTTATCGAAGATTTTGTATTTCTCGAAATTACCGTTATATGGGATGTGGGCGTGGTTATTGTCCGATTTTAGAAATTTTCGGCCAGTCGGTATGCTGTACCAGGACCAACAACTGTGCCAAGTTTGGAAGAAATTGGTGTAGCGGATACCAAGATATACACATGTAACCATAAGTGGGCGTGGCTACGCCCATTTGCCAAAATTTTGTAATATTCTAATTTTTCGTCTAAAACTCATTGTAAATATCAATTTTGAGTGAACTATCTTCAGTAGTTACTAAAATATCGCAGTTTCCGTTTTTCTGAAAATTACCGTTATATGGGAGGTAGGCGTGGTTATTGTCCGATTTTTAAAATTTTCAGCCATTTAGTATGCTGTACTAGGGCCAACAACTGTGCCAAGTTTTGAAGAAATTGGTGCAGCGGTTACCAAGATATACACATGTAACCATAAG
>NW_023482066.1:1062-1876 GCF_013731165.1 Rhagoletis pomonella | reverse complement strand
TATCAGGGACCGTAAATAACAGTTATTTTTTCCAACAGTTAAACTTGGCCAGTTATTTTTTAAGTTTGAAAGTCTTTCCGGATAGTAAACAAACCGCTTATCCAAATTAAACAAATTTGGTACCAAATAAAAGAGGACTTAAATAGCTTTTAAACAGAAATAACAATGGAAGGTTACCACTTTTATTTGTATTTTTTTATAATTTAATACAAAAGAAATGCATATACCTGACCCAAGGTTTGTTCTATGGTAAATAAAAAATATATTTTATTTAAATATTTTTCAATAGCTGGCTTTCTGCTGGCTTTCCTCGTTTAGGTATTTCCGTTTTAGAGCTATTTTAGTCCTCTTTCAATTGATACCAAACTTGTTTAATTTGGATAAGCGTTTTGTTTAGTATTAGGAAAATACTTTTATTTTCGACTTAAAATATCTGGCCAAGTTTTGCTGTTGAAAAAAAGTAACTGCTATTTACGGTCCCTGAAACATATGCAATATTTTTCATTATAGCTAGGTAGCGTTTTAAATTCTAATGCAACCATTTTAGTTTTAAATATTTTTCATACTTAATTGACTGAAAATAAATTAACGTTTTTATTGGTTTGACAGAACGCACTTTAAAAGTATGCTTGCTACAATGAACGCTTGGCAGCGAATGCTTGGGCCACTAAATTAACATACTAACGACAGATAAATTAATATTTCATATCAATAATTGCATTAAAAACGATATTTCTCGCCCGCACTTGATTAAAAAGGAAAAATATTTCACATAATTTTATTTATTTGCAACAGCTGACGAGCGACGCACGCG
>NW_023482066.1:0-962 GCF_013731165.1 Rhagoletis pomonella | reverse complement strand
TAATGACAGATAAATTAATATTTCATATCAATAATTGCATTAAAAACGATATTTCTCGCCCGCACTTGATTAAAAAGGAAAAATATTTCACATAATTTTATTTATTTGCAACAGCTGACGAGCGACGCACGCGAAAAGATGAGAGTTGGCCATCTTTCTGCTTTGTGCTGGCGTGAGCGTTGTCGAATTTTGGCTATGTGGACGGCTGCATTTGAATTCATGTATTCATAGTTAACTGTTGAAGCGACGCCAACACCAACGCAACGCCAAAGTTCTATGTGGACGGGCCTTTAGGAACGATAAGTCACATGACTTCGAAATTTTAGTTTGAATACAAAACTTAAGTAGGCGCATATGGTGAGGTAAATAAAAATGAGTTCTTACAAGGGTGCACGCCACATTCCAAAGCAGTGAAATTTTATATTTGCTATATCTTTGGACCCCTAACTCACTTGAATTTGCAACTTGGTGAGAAGCTTTATGGTAAATGTATATACCATTTTCCGGTCGAATGAAACCTTTTCCAACCCAAAGGAAGCTTTTTTCAAATCAACTGAAACCATTTTTAAATCAAATGAATCCTTTACAATTCAAATGAAACCTTTTTACGGTCAAATGAAACCTTTTTCAAATCAAAAGAAACTTTTTTCAAGTCAAATAAAACCATATTTAATTTGTATGATATCATCCATTTATAGTGTTTTTAGAGCTGTACTATAGTAACTGCCCCACTGTACTTATATCGTTCTTTTCCATTGCTATTTACCAGGCACGGGCAGAGAGCAGGGCTGCCAACTTGGCTCAAACCGTGCCATTTCTGGCCCTATTTTACATCAAATGGCACTTCATTTTTCAATATGGCACAAAGTGGCAAAATGGCACTTTTCAAAAATAGTAATATTTCCATACATTTTTGTTAAATCCTTTGCGTGTACTTCTTTTTCTCATCTAAAGTTTTCTAA
>NW_023482065.1:0-1877 GCF_013731165.1 Rhagoletis pomonella | reverse complement strand
ATTAGGATAATCTTTTTATATGTAAGGCTATTATTAGGCGATTCAGTCACATACATACAAATGTAGGTTAGGTTAGAAATTAAACATTAATCCCCACCATTCATTTTGCTGATTTAATTTTTTTATTCATTTCATTTTTAATTATTTTAATACATGAAATTATCGGTATGATTGATAAAATATGATACTTGTATATACTTGTGACTCAAGGGCGTTAAAATATGTATCTTGGAAACACCGCATCAGTTATTGTTTTTAAGCTTATAGTTTGAGCATTTCTATTTGTATATATAACATTTCTGGATTTGACGAAGTTATATCCTTCAAATCGGTCTACGTTTCATTGAAAAGGGATTTAAAAAATTTATTCTGGCGGACTTATATACATATATATGTATAGCGTGCAGTATGCTATAGACTCTAACGTATATATATTTATAGGTATAGCGTAGCGTATGCGAAATGTTCCACGGCCCCTATTTATCGGAGATAACATTTATGGGTTTGACGAAGTTATCCTTCAAATCGGTCTAGGTTTTATTGAAAAGTGATTTAAACAATTTATTCTGGCGTACTTATATACATATAGATGTATAGGTAGAGTATGCGTTAGACTCTAACGTATATATATTTATAGGTATAGCGAAGCGTATGCGAAATGTTACACGGCCCCTATTTATCGGAGAAAACATTTCTGGATTTGACGAAGTTATATCCTTCAAATCGGTCTATGCTTCATTGAAAAGGGATTTAAGAAATGTATTCTGGCAGACTTATATACATATAGATGTACATATAGCGTAGAGTATGCGTTAGACTCTAACGTATATATATATATATAGGTATAGCGAAGCGTATGCGAAATAGTACACGGCCCCTTGTAGTATTACAGTAAATACACCACTCTAATGC
Organism: Rhagoletis pomonella; assembly: GCF_013731165.1. Taxonomy (NCBI): domain Eukaryota; kingdom Metazoa; phylum Arthropoda; class Insecta; order Diptera; family Tephritidae; genus Rhagoletis; species Rhagoletis pomonella. Next base: position 965 of record NW_023482065.1, on the reverse strand, counting down.
ATTTACAAATATCGACCGCACACGATGTCAATGCCATCATGACCCACATAAGTCATAATGAACTCAGCGGGAGTTCAACACCAAACGTTCAAAGGCACAGTTTAGTTTACACTTGCCAATTGCATTACTCAAGACAGGCACACTGACCAACTCACGTGACGATCAGCTTAACAGATCGTCAGCGTCAGTTTGTCAGTGCGACTGCCAAAATAACTATGACACATATGCTGATTTAGCATACCGTATGCACATTTGTAGTTTGTAAGTATTAGTGTAAATTAGTGTAAGAAATTTTGTATAAAAAGAAAGTAATTTCAAATAAAGAATCAATTCTTGTTGCACGCTACACGTAAGCATTTCTTTAATTTACATGGCGATCCTGCCAGGCTTCGGTCGTTAGTCAGCGGAAAAATTTGCTCAATAAACAAAACCGCTAAAAAGACCGCGCGCCACTGAGAAAAAGAAATTGCAAATGGATTCTAAATAGTTCACTTTACTCGGGTTTTCACAGTCAATTTTTACAAAAGATTCACAATCGTATAATAAATATAAAGTCGGCTAGGATGGTAATTCGAAAATAAGCAGTGAACCTCTAGAAGTAAACATACTCCCGCTAGAGCATGTAGCAGCACCGAATCAGAAGGATATCAGTGATAATTCCCACAGTGTAAAGCATTTTCAAAATTGTGACACATCACGGACTGTTATAACACCTTACAACGGCACTAAGTCTAATTTTTCTTTGGTAACATACGTGCAAGATGATGAAGCTCCTGCTGTGATTCTATTCGCTCAAAACGTAGCTGCGAAATCTCCGGATGAACATCTTCTCATATATGATCTTGGGTTATCAAAGGATGATTCCAGAGCTTCGATAGCATAAAAGGGTGGAATATTTGAAGGAATCTGACTGGCAGCACAGCAACCAGACCTCCAGAGCTTCGATAGCATAAAAGGGTGCAATA
>NW_023482064.1:0-1877 GCF_013731165.1 Rhagoletis pomonella | reverse complement strand
TAGCGGTAGCTTTCGGAAAGGTGAACATCATATATTTAGTATTTGCGCCGGGTATTTAATGTTCGGCTCCGCCCGAACTTAGACTTTCTTACTTGTTTAAACTATAATTTTATTTTTGAAACCTTACCGTCTTTAGGTTATTTTGAAATGGAATGATTAAATCGTTTTTTAATCTTGCGATGCTGTTAAACGAAAAAGATTCGTTCATAATGAATAAAACTCCTTCCGAATTAAGCATTATACTAGAAAGGTGCATCTAATAAAACAGTTAATCGAATAGGCAGCTGGACGGAATGTACCGTAGTAGAATAATTTTAATTTACAAATTCGATCGTTACCTTAATCTAGGGATGCACAGCAGAGGTGCACGCAGTCGACGTCGCGGACAAACCGCGAGCACGCGAGCGTGCTAGGCGAGGTGAAGTGAGCTGTGCGGAGATGGCAACGTATACATATTAACCACTGCACACTTCTATTCAAGTAAAAATGCGTGTATGTATGTGTACTTTTGCGACAACTGAGCCAGTGTGGCATCAGGGCACCAGAAAAATCCAATTTTCCAAAACAAAAGCGCCAAGTTTTTATTATCATGTTTAATAATTTTTTTGATTCAGTAAAAAGTGTATATACATATCCATTTCCCCACGTTTTTATCAATAAATTAATTTAAATACATTTACAACAACGCAAACCATATTTAATTTACCTATTCCTCACATTTTATTCAGTAAATTAATTCCATCTTAATGTAGAATATAAGTGTATAGTATGTACATACATACATACACTTGTATGTACCTATGCATTCGGTGTGCTTAAATTAAAAAAGCATCACTAAATAACGCCCCAAGCATTGAATTCCAATTATTTTGGCTTTTTGGTTTCACAAAAGCACTAAATTTGGTGCAAAATGCACGACCTTGGCAACAGTGAGCTGAGCACATCCATGCTCAAACAGTGATGCCAGACCAAGTATTGAGTAAATGCACTATGCATATTTTTCTTTTAAAGCAAAAGTTCTAATTGGCGAGCGGATTGATTTTTGGTTCTTACATAGAACACTGATAAGATTCACAAACTTATCTTAGGACTTAATTAATGTACACAACATTATTTGTAGACGAATATATTTGTGTTCGTATGAAATAGTAGCTTATGTCGGGAGGCTGGCTTTAGTAAAATGTACCATTCCCTATATTCTTTAAACCACAAGGAATTTTTTTATGAGACTTCATACGAATACTGAATTGCTAGCATCGCAACTGCCTCTTTTAAGTTTATTTTCCAAAAGTTCTTCAACGACTCGGCGCCAGTGAGTCTTTCGCAATCGTATGCTGCGAATGGTTCATTATACTAAAGCCAGTCTTCCGACATAAGCTACTATTCTATACGAACACAGATATATATACAGTATATTTTGCTTTGCTGCCTCTATGCTTAAGTGCACATTTAAGATACCTACCCCAAAAAGCGCATCAAAAGCATTATTTTTAACATTTATAAGGAAACTGCTCCGATAGATGCATTCAACATACCTGCACATTGGCGATACCTGCCTTAAAAATTGTGCGACTAGTATCAATTATCAATGAAAGTATTACGTTTACCTGCACTGGCCCTACAATTACCTAATTTTACAACCTTTTATTTATTTTGCTCATCTCGGAGAACAACGAAAATGGCTATCAATTTATGTAGTTATATAGATAATTAGATAACATTCGGTAAAAATTTCGCTTGCAGTAATTTTTACATGGTAAGTGCTCCGCCAATATTTGGTTTCATAGGGATTCGTATACCTTCCTCATTGAAGTAGTAAAGAAAATTCGCTTAAGTGCCTTTTTCGGTTACGTGCACAAGTTTTTCGTGCAAAGAAG
>NW_023482063.1:0-1877 GCF_013731165.1 Rhagoletis pomonella | reverse complement strand
GCGAATGCGAATGTTAAAATTAATGCGGAAGCTCCGCAGTTGCGAATACGAATGCGAATATTCGCAACAACTCTGGTACAAATATCCGAACCGTAACTAAACTATCTTACTTATGCCATTTTCTAAAAACAAAAACTTTCTAAAATGAAACTGCAGTAGTTTTCATCTTATGTGGATAATTCTTGTCACAAATACCTGGTTTCTTGCTTATATTTATGCATATATATTTTTGAGCAGCGCCACACCTTAACATAAAATTCCGAGAATGCAAAATTGGTACTGTTACAAGTTGCATGGCATCATTTTAACTTGATCTCCACCCTCTTCCACGGATAACGGTACATCGGTTAGAGGTTTAAAAATATTTTGTGTCAGCAATTTGTCATCAAACTGCATTAAATCGTATTACGTACTCTATCCTCTATCCAAAAAACTTTATATTCGAACGTTTGCACAGGTGTATCAAATTCCTTCAGTTTGAAAACGCGCAAGACTTTTTAATGTTTTCATCCAACTTCACTAACTTAAAATGTTTTTTTTACTTTTACAAGAAACAAAAAGCATGGTTTTAATGAAATGTCAAAAACTTATTAAAAGTCAAGTGGCCGGCAACAACAACAAATGTCAATAAATGAAATTACCTTCTATTTTTGTATCATGATTAGTACATGATTCAGTTTTTTTTTGCATTCACATTCTCTATGTCGCTCATAATTATTATGAAAAGACTTTTATAATATAAGTCTTACAATAAAAGTCTTAGAAGACTTAACAATATTTATCTCAATGATAATTATTATGAAAAAACTTGTATAATATAAGCCTTAAAATAAAAGTCTTTGAAGACTTAAAAATATTTATATCTCTGATAATTATTACTTTTATAATATAAGTCCTTGAATAATAATTATAAACGACTGGAAAAATATTTATCTTAATAAAATGATTATTGATTGACTTTTATTCTTTTCTCTTATGATAGTTATGTATCTGCTATGCATAGCTCTATCTATCATTTTGAACTCCGGTGAATGCAATGAATTTAAAGTATAAGCGCTTACATTATCCTCGAAAACAAAGTTCCTTGCAAGACAAGTACCGTCATGAGATCTCATCTGAACCTGGGATGTTGCTCCAGCCTAGTGTGCCACAGTTAATCGAGGTATTTTCCCGGCTAAAGGATTTTAGGAGCCCAGAATAAGCGAAGGGTTACGTGGTATTTAAATATTTAATGACCTGAATATACATATACATACATATATAATTATATGGTGTACCCGACCCCAGATAAATTCCAAAGTTAAAAGCTGCCTCTCTTATTCATTAAAAAACTTTAAGTTCTTTATTCAAGATCCTTATAAAATTTTGTTTATTGGCAAACGCTCGACCAACTTAAAATAATTAATTTGCGCATAACTGTTCTGGTAGGGAGGTTTGTTGTCAGCCATGATACAAATATTTAAAGGTAGTTTCACTTCTTCTTCTTAGCCGCCATTGCTCCCATTTGACGTAAACTGTGTTTTGGCATTTTCTTTTGAAATCGAGCTACCATATTCTTTGACAAAAGTAAAAAAGTGATTGATTACTTAAAAAAATATATATATATATATAATTATTTAAAAGAAATTAAAGCTTTTAGCGATAGTGAATATAAAACGGAAGGTAAGTGAAATATTAAGGTACATTGTCTTCTTCTTATTTGGCGCTGTAACCGCCTAAGCGATTTTGGCCGAGTCCAAAACAGCACGCCAGTCATTTCTCTTCTGTGCTAACTGACGCCAATTGAAAATGCCAAGTGAAGCCAAGTCCTTCTCCACCTGGTCTTTCCAACGCTGAATTTTAATTCGCTGCACTATGTCTATATCGTTGTAAAGCTC
>NW_023482062.1:0-1877 GCF_013731165.1 Rhagoletis pomonella | reverse complement strand
GGAAAAGGAAAAGGAAAAGGAAAAGGAAAAGGAAAAGGAAAAGGAAATGGAATTTTTTCTATGAAGCTTTACTTCTTCCGTAAGTAGGAACCATACGCATGTAATTTTTTTAGCTGTATTACAGCTGTTCTCACCTCCTCTACGTCATCACTACACATTTTTACGGGTTATTCTTCATCGACCGCGTCGTCGATGTCGGCATTCAAAAGCGTGGAGTAGGGCCCCCGACCACCATATCTAAAGCATACTCTGGACGTGTAACACCAGATTTTACCACCACAGGAACAAGCCCCGGTGTTCAAACATTTTGATTGTTGTCTTTTTTCGGCTCGCATTTCTGCCTGCCTGCCACCCAAGCTCTTCGCAAGCACGCCTTTTCAATAAATGTAATTCCTCCCTCCTGTTGAATGCCAAAATATTCAAATTAAAAGCATTAAATCACTGCTCCATTACAGTTTTGAGTAAATTTGAAAAAGCGTGATTTACTACAACAACTTTACTGAAGTCATTTGCGTTAAAAACTTCAGTAGTAAAAAGTAATTAGCGTAATTAGTTTGGAGTTTCATTAAATTTAAACTACATTAAATGACAAAGGTAGCAATTTCCTTACTATTCTTCTCCCCCAATTCATTCTTCAGATACAGCGAAAGCTATATGTAACCCCTCAATTTCAATGCGCAGCATCAAATACTTGTACAAAAGACTTTACCTTTGTTGCAATGCTGAAATGTGCAATTCAAACTAGTGTCATAACTTCCAACTGCTGCTGTCAATATTTGCATACCCACACAAATTGCGAATCGATGTTGAACTCAACTATGCAACTAGCCAAGCTGAGCATTGACTGCTACTTTTTGCTGTACCTACTTACTTGCGTGTGCATAAAGGTAAGAAAAGTTGCGACGTTGCGTATACGCCATGCAGTACCGCAGCAACAGAAATTGACATTTTATGCACCAGTGCCACTGAGTTGCACAGTGCTAATCTAGTGAAAGTTGATGAGCGCCAAGGTAATTCGCGAATTTTGTACTAGTAAATGCGAGCTGATGTGTGTCGCTGCAAGCTTATGCACATATGTGTGTGTGTGCATTTTCTAGTTTGCCACACAGCAAGCATTTAATGCTATCGGAAATCCTTTAAGCACTTGCAGTTTGCTTTCAACTTTATTTGCAAGCTGAATGCCAATAATGCCACCTGCATACAAAGTGATGGTTGGGGTGCATCCCCACACTCCAGCACACCACAACGGAGAGCTGCTTCTCGCACGCCATTGTTCACTGGCAAGCGATCATTTTGGTGAACTGCTGTTGTGAGTTCGCCTTCAGGATAATGTCCTTCAGCTTGTTGGTTGTCACATTAGTGGATACACGTTGGTCTTTCTTCTATTTGATTTTCTTTTACTTCTTTTCTTTTTTTTGAATGAATGGATATGTATTTGTACCCGCGTATGTCAGCAGTAAGTGGATTTTCTACGCGCAAAATTGACTGCAATTCAATCGAACTCGCAACTCAGCGCAAAGTTAAGGCGTTTATGGTGTTACCCTCTATTGTAGAGAGCAAAGGAAAACACTATTATTGAAAGCATGGAAGCATAATGCAGAAAATAATAGCAAAATTTTAAAATATGTACTTTCAAATGGCTGTAGGTGTGTCATGCATTGGCAGGAAACGCTGCAGTTATTTGCTGGTCGTTTGTATGCTTTGTTGAAGTTGCATGCAACTTTGCAGTATAACAATTTTTGATGTTGTTCATTTTCACGCCAACACAGATGCATATTCTTTTTCCGACAATTGTGCTTTTGATAATCTTCCTTTTTTCTTTTTACTCATACTTTTGTATTTTTTAGCTTTATGACTTCTCGCTGCCATTTGATTTT
>NW_023482061.1:0-1877 GCF_013731165.1 Rhagoletis pomonella | reverse complement strand
CGGAGTTTAATAACTTAAATTAGGTGCAGTCGAATTTGGGGTATATATATATGTATATGTAAAAGTGTCGAATTCTTCGCACGAACAAAAGTGATACAAAAGGTGCAAGTGTCGATTGGTGAACGCGTTGCTAGCCCGAATCAGGAAAAAAGGAAGCGGTGTGAATAGCGTTAGTATCGACGACCACCCGGAGCACCCTCCAAAAGCTGTTGAACAGGCGAGTGGGACCTAGCTAATCACCCCCAGATTGGCAGTAAGGTAAGTTTTTTTGCAGAGAAAAATTAACTTATGTTAGGCCATCGGCCGTATTTTTTGCGCAAAGCTTCTTTCCGCGTTGGTGGTCTTCGGCCGCGGTAGCCAATTAACCTAATCAGACCAACCCCGGTTACGCCATCCACAGAATTTTTACGCAAAATCCACCTCCGACTTTACAGAAAAGTGCATATTACAAACCGAATTTTTTTTTTGGTTAAGGTGTAATTCTTTGACTAGACGTATTGTTAAAATTTCTTTGATTCGGGTCACGTGTTCGGGCACGATAACCAAAATCATTGTACAAATAACCGAACCCGTGTACGCAAACTGCCTTACTATGCGTTTTCCTATAAACAAAAATTTTATAAAATGAGACTGCAGTAGTTTCCATCTTATGTGGTTACTTCTTGTCACAAATACCTAGTTTCGAGCTTATATTTTTGTATATATTTTTTTTTTGCAGTGCCATCAGAAAATTCCGAGAACTCCAAAAATTAGCACTGTTACAAGTTGCAGGGCATTACCGAATGTACCGAATTTTTGCAGTTTGGAAACGCGCAAGAATTATCTTTTAATATTTTGATCCAACTTCACTAACTTAAATTTTTTTTTTACTCTTTTAAAAAAAAAAAAATAAAAATTTTCCCACTAGTGAATCTGGGAGCATGATTTTAGTTAAATGTCACAAACTGGTAAAGAGTCAAGTGGTCGGCAATAACAACGAATGTCAATAAATGAAACCACCTGCTATTTTTATATCATGGGGTTAGACATATAGCAAAACTGTATTCCATTAGAATTGTTCCTTTCTCTAACTGTTTTTTATTTCTGCTATAGCTGCTCTGGTCTGTTCTTAAGTGGGACTGCCACCGCAACAACAACAACGGCGGCCACATAAGCAGCCGCTGTAACAGCGGCACAGCGAGGCAAAAATAGTCACCAACAACCGGCACAGCCGCGGGGGGCAAAACGCTCGACTACGCAACAACCGCCTCAGTAGCGGCTACAACGCGCGCAAGCAACAACAACCGCCATAGCAGCGGTCAGCACAGGAGCGACAACAACGCCGCCATAGCAGCGGCTATTGCGATGACGTGCGATAGCAACAACAACGCGCGACTACAGCACCAACAACCGCCACAGCCGCGGGTACAACACGCGCGACGACGGAAATACAACACGCGCTACTATAGCAACAACAACGCGCGACTACAGCAGCAATAACCGCCACAGCCGCGGGTACAACACGCGCGACGACGGAAATACAACACGCGCTACTATAGCAACAACAACGCGTGACTACAGCAGCAACAACCGCCACAGCCGCGGGTGCAATACGCGCGACGAAGGAAATACAACACGCGCTACTACAGCAACAACAACGCGCGACTACAACAACAACCGCCTCAGTAGCGGCTACAACGCGGTCAAGCAACAACAACCGCCACAGCAGCGGTCACCACAGGAGCGACAACAACGCCGCCATAGCAGCGGCTATTGTAGCGACGTCAACGACGCGCGATAACAACAACAACGCGCGACTACAGCAGCAACAACCGCCACAGCCGCGGGTGAAATACGCGCGACGACGGAAATACAACACGCGCTACTATAGCAACAAC
>NW_023482060.1:0-1877 GCF_013731165.1 Rhagoletis pomonella | reverse complement strand
AAAAACCAAAAATTTGGCTCGATAGAAATTTTTGTGCTAATTTGATTGAAGTAAAAAATAAAGAAGATATCAATGGTTGAAGTTAAATTTTTAGATTTTTTAATATTAAAATCTTCTGAACAATATAACCTATTAAAAAACTAATGACGTCAAAAAAAGGTAATTAGGGGGTATTTCACTTGGTGTACATATTTTTAATTTTTTTGTTTATATTTTTAAGCCAGAAATACCTAATAACCAAAAAATATATAAATATATATATTTTTTTAATGCCGCTTATTTACATTTTTTTCCAAAGGTTATACTGTATACTCCGCGTAAACGATATTTAAATTATCAAAATAGCACAATATGTTAGTGATAGGTCAAATAGTTTATATAAAATATATAAAAGTTAAACTTAAATCTCTTATTGTCTTTAGTTTTTATTTGCGCCAAATAATCTTGGTATGGTTGAAATCAGCATGGAAATTCTATTTAGCTACATTTTTTATTTCTTTATGGCTAAACGGTTGGTATTCTACGCCGCGGCTACCTCGGACTATTACTGTCTAAATCCTGGAGTACGGGAACAGGCTAAATGTGAATAAGAACTCTGAGTTTATTAAACACCCCAATGAGAACTCTTGACAGTTGAAAAATGGAAAAGAAATATATTCCTTCAAAATTTCTTAAACCAATTTGCAACTGAGTAAAAATTTGTGAAGGGGGCCACCATTTTTCCGAAGGTCGAGCTTTTTTGCAATTACCTGTTTATGCTTCACAACGATAAAAGAAAAATGCACGTTTCACAATTTTTCGAAATTCGAATTATTTTTGGAAATTATAGCAATTAAAATTTTTCGAAATTTTTTAGATTTTAATTGTTTCCTCGCTATTGGTAATACCGATTCTGCTCATATTATAAACAGTTGAGAATGATGGTGTTTTCTTCCCATTTTTATTTTTTATTTGGCCATAAATTTTTTTTATAAAAGTTATTAAATTTATTGTGCAGTCTTTTGGTCTCTCGACGTTTGGCTTTATCCACCGGAGGATGCCGAAAGAACTGCCGGCTAAAATAGCTCGCGCATCGCTCCGGGTCCGACGAAGCGTGGTCACCAAAGTATATTTCAACTCTGTCGACACGCTTCGTCGGGTTGGACAATGACTTCACGCTTGACCAAAGGTCTTCAAATGCTCCTCCCATTTCTTCCGCTTATGTACGTTCACAAGTTGCCGAATCTCCGAACTGAGATCCCTAATGCGGGGATTTCCGGGATCGGCCTGACGAAGGTTGGTACGCTCATCGGCTAGAACAGCCGCTTCAGTAGGAAAGTTCGGACGCGGACCCGTAATACATCCTGCTGGGATGAAGCGAGCTGCAGCAGCAGTGACAACCCTGCGGAATTTACGATCACCTACGTGAATGTCGGTTGGTATGGGTAGTGCAGTGAAGGCGCTTTAAGTAACATCCGCGAAGCCTTTCCAGCCAGCTTTGGAAGCAAAGTCGACTGGTTTATCAATCGAGATGATTATGGGCAGATGGTCTGATGTTAAAGTCAGCAGAGGTCGCCGTGGTACGCTGCTTATCAGACCAGCGCTTACTATTGTTAGGTCTGGCGAGCTGCAGCAGCTGTCCATAATCCTGGTGGGTGCGTCGTCGTTCATTGTGCAGAATCGGCTTATCTGTTCAGCCAGATGTATTGCCCTACGATAATTTGACAGGCTTGAGTGCCAGAGATCGTGGTGCGCGTTAAAGTCGCCAACTACCATACGGTTTCCACCTCTGAGTAGCGCACCTATTTCAGGGTGATATCCTGCCAGATAGCTGGTGACAGGGGGTATATGTACGTTAAATATTTCGAGCTCAACATCGCCTGACCGGATAGCAATAC
>NW_023482059.1:0-1878 GCF_013731165.1 Rhagoletis pomonella | reverse complement strand
GTAAATTTTTTGCAGTAGGCAATAAAACCGCATGCAACAACATCATAATATATATGTTGAAATTGTCTAACAAATATAAATATTTAATTATTTCATTGATTTTAGTGAAGATTTTAAACTTTTATTTACCTATATTTAATACGTCTTTCTTTCCGAATACCCGGCTTCTAAGCTGCTTGGTTTGTGGATCTTTTATCCTTTGCTCAAACAGATCCGAAGCGATTGCACACAAATGATTCCAATTTGAAAAATTTAGCCCATTTCCCGGGAAACTGTCATTATAGTCAATGTCAACCTTCAAATAAATGTTTGTAGAATATTATTATAACATATTTTAAATTTACTTATCTGACTGGGGATAGGTGGTGGGAGGTTGAAATTCGATATTCTTTTTTAAATTCAATTTTATCCGAATTTCAAAAATTCGCCATTTTGGACCTAAAATTCGATTAAAATTCGAATCTCGAAGCTTCGAATATCGAATCTACCCATCCGTATATCTCACATATAAACATACCAATTCAGGAGCCTTGGAGTATTTGTACAGCGGCCACTCATCTAAAATTTGATGCAACGTCAAATCTAAGTTGAACAAACGATTTTTTCTATACGAAATTGTTTGCTTCCATTTCGTTAGTACAGTATCCCAATCCCTGATATGTTTGAGATCAGCACATATTTGATCATATTCCTCATTGCCAGTAGTTGTCATCATATTGCTCGTGTGATCAGGGTTGCGATTATGCAGTTTCAGGCGCTTCGAATTCTGATTAAGTTTTGCCACGTACCGTTTTCGTCCTTGATACCTGTCCCAAAGTTTGCCTTTTGGTGCCAATTTTTTGTTAGTTTGTGAGAAATATGTATCCTTTAATTCAAAAATTAAAATTATTAAAAAAGTACTTATTCAGGATTCGGCGTTAGAGCAACATGTAAACTTACGCGGCATTCTGTAGGAAATAAAGATGTTATTTGTTCCGCTAGATCTTCGCATTTTTTTACCGTGAGTTTATCGCCATGCTCTATAATTGATTCAATAACATAATGAACAATATATGTTCTAGCTTGCGGCAACAGCATTTTAGTTTCGCCATAGTTTTAAAATTGCTTTTCCTTGTTCTGAATTTAATAAAATGTTGTGAACACTGTGAGACTGAAAATAAATTTGTTTAATGCAGCTCATGGTTTTTGGATGGATACTGGGTGACATTTATGTTATGTACGTATATGATTAAAATATTACAAGGTAAAACCATTGAGAGACAGTTTGACGTTTTTAAGCAATATAATTTTAAAATTCAAAACTCAAACTCACACACTCGTTCATATTTTTAACCTCAAACAACAACAATTGTGAAGAATTTCATTTTTTCTGTTTTCAATTGTAAATGCTTGAAAACGCCAGAAAAAAATCATGGCCGACGAATTGAGAAAATGATTTTACCTTGTAGTTTTTGTATCATGTGTACGTATATATTACAGAAATTTTCATACCTGCTTAGACGAATTATTTTCGATTACTGGAGTGGTTTCTATTTCCATATTGGCAATCTCTTCATTTACTGGGGAACAATTTAAGTTATTTCTTAACAAATGATTATTTAAATGCCTTTTATAACGATATATATTTACGAATGATTGTTTACAAAAGCTATAGGGGCAGATGTATTGACTTTTATTAATACAGTGAATTATTTTAAGATGACTTATCAAAACGTTAACGGTTGAAAAATTCTTTTTACAAATAAAGCAAAACATTTTGATTACAAATCTGTTTTCTGTTTCTTTAAATATTTAAATATATTCCTAATAAATTATAATAAAATTGTAATATTAATAATATTATTATGATTTTGATTTATAATATTCGCACTTCTGCAG
>NW_023482058.1:0-1878 GCF_013731165.1 Rhagoletis pomonella | reverse complement strand
CGAACACATTTTTCACAACGAAACAAGATTTTACGAACCATTCGTAAATATAACGGAAGGATTTTCGTAAGGCATTTTTTCTGTACAATTTACGAAATCTTACGTTTATTTTACGAAACACATTCGTAAATTACTGAACAAATCTCTGTACGAATAACTTTGTATACTGTAGGAAGACATTCGAAATATTTAGGTATGGTTTTAAAATGTACGAAATCTACAATTCTGTATTCGTTAATACTTGCGTACATAGTACTAATGCAGAAATATGTTTTTAAAATTAGAACAACATACGAATATTTTCGTACAATATACTTAATTACCGCCAGTTTAATATTTTATCATGTCTTTATGTACCGCGTATCATTGCGAAATTACTGGTTGGCTGCAGTGAGACGTATAATATAATTTTAAACGATTTATAAAGGGATTTGTTAGATAAAAATACAATACAAAATTAGCAATAAAATAAGAAACTCATTTCTAAAACAGAAGTGGAATGTCGAAATAAGATAAGCCAGTTGTATAAACTTAAGAAATTAAAAATTTTTAGTTTTTTAAAAAGAAGTACAAGCAAAGGATTTCCAGTGTTTCTTATGACACAGTTATAAATATAAAAAATGTTTGTGCGTTATTTTTCTTCTGTTGCTTTTATCCGACACTATAAAATTTGATGTTTTTTAAATGTTTTTAGTTTTTATTTGCCATAACGTAAGTATATATTTGAAATAAAAAATATAAGTTTTGATATTCCAATAATTAGTTTTATATTATAACGTTGGGTAAGTAGTTATAGTTTCCAGTTTTCATACTAAAATCCTATACAAATTCACTATTTTGCTACTATCTCTCTCAGAACCAGCTTTAATTTGGTCTGGCTCTAGCTTTGGCAACCGAATTATTGTCTGGAAAATTAATTTTAGATTCATTAGTACTTAAACAACATCATATTCAATTTTGAGCTTTACTGAAATGATTTGAAACATAAGATTTTTAAAAATTACGTCTGGCACAATGTTAACAGCAACGAATATGTCTGGTAGTAAAAAATGTATGTTTCTAAAAGTTAGTTAAAACCAATGGAAAGAAAATGAGCCCTCCTAAAATGATTTAGAAAATTAGAATTTTTAACTGTAAAGATACGATGCCCACTAGTCAACTCAACCTTTATCGCCTGCCAGATGGCCACCACGCTAACCGACGAAGTGAGAGAGATGTCATATCAAAAACTCAGCTGACCTGAAATTATCTCTCGAAAACGTTGCTAGCTCTTAGACTATTCGGTATTCGCATACACTTTTAGCCTTTGCACCATTTGAAACGTTTTCTAAACACCACATATGAAAAATATAGATATATGCAAGAAACTTCGCATTGATAGGATGTGCCTGCATATATATGTATTGATAGGAAACAAGTTTTGAAATTAAGAAAAATAATAATTTGTAATATGAAAAAAAACATAACACGATCAAATTAAATCCTATTCGGTACACAGTTACACTACAAAATAGCAGCAACACAAACCACAAGTAAAGAGAACAACAACGCAGCATGGAAACTGTAACGAAAAACTGTAAAAAACACTGAGATGGTTGAGGTCCAACGGCTGAGCGGCTTTAAATTAAAACATATACAATTTTATTGAAGTGGCCACGCTCTGAGCGGCATTTTTTGTATTGCGCCGTTCAGCCGCTTGCCGCTTTGCCGCTCATTGCGTGGCCTCGACCTAAGATGGGGGGTTGGAATAAGGAAAAACAAATTTACCGTTTAATTTCTTGTTCATTAAGGAGATAGCGTTGATAGATATGGTGGAAAAATTTTGACTTCGATTTTTTTATTTTTAGCCTATGGAATCTACCACTTCTTGCTTTTTTT
>NW_023482057.1:0-1878 GCF_013731165.1 Rhagoletis pomonella | reverse complement strand
ACCGAAGAGGAAAAGGCCCTGGTGTCGGTCAAGATGCACAAAGAGGACCTGGTGCCGGTAAAGATGCACAAAGAGGCGGCCCTGATTCGGGGCAATATGACCAAAAAGCAGTACCAGGTGCCGGTCAAGATGGCCGAAAAGGAAAAGGTCCTGGTGCCGGTCCAGATGCACAAAGAGGAGGACGTGGTGCCGGTCAAGATGACCGACAAGGAGGACCTGGTGCCGTTAAAGATGCACAAAGAGGCGGCCCTGTTGCCAGTCAAGATGACCAAAGAGGCAGCCCTGGTGCCGGTCAAGATACACAAAGAGGCGGTCCTAGTGCAGATCTAGAAGAACAAAGGCGAGGTCGTACTGGGCCCGGTACTGGCCAAAAGGATCGACCTGGTGCGGGAAAATATGATAGTCCGGGTGCTGGTCAGACTGGTGAGCCTGGTGAGCCTGGTGCAGGCAAGGATGGTGGTCCGACTACTGGTCAGGGAGGGGAACCTGATGATGGTAAAAGAACAGGGCCTATTGCTGGCATGGAAGGAAGCCCAGCTACAGTTCGTGAAGGCGGACCTAATGCTACTAGAAAAGACGGGTCGGATGTAGGCATGGGCGGTGGGCCAGCTGATGGTCGTCAAGGTGGGCCAGATGCTAGTAGAAAAGGAGGACCCGGTACAGAAGAGGTCGGCGGATCTAATGACCTCAAAAGAGGTGAACTTTATACTTATTTAAAAGTTATAATATATTCAAATAAAATACATTCTTATTTTAGATGACGGTGCAGGCAGGGATGGCGTTCCAGGTGTAAGTGGACCAAGTACTGGTACTCCCGGCAGTCCCACTGCGGCTGCAGGTCCGTCCGGCGCTGACGGTGCTACAGCAGGTCCCACAGGCGATGGTTCTGCAGTCGGTGGCGGAATAACTGGCGGTGGTACCAGAGGCATTACAGATGCAACTGGCAAAGTCCATGGTGTTGGTGGTGGTGGTAGCCCGGGTAGACTACAAATGCAAAGTGGTGCCAGTCCTAGTGGTGGTGGGGGAAAAGGACGTAAAGGAAAAATTTCCGATGCTCCTGGAGACGATGCTTTCCAACAATTCATCGACGTTAATGCCACTACAATGATGTCAAATATAAAGGCTGGCAGTGCGCTGGAGAAGGAACTGCGCGGCATACTGAATGCTTTCATGATGGAGTGTGGATTCTGTTTCTGTAAAAGTCTTGTGCCGAAGAGCAAATTTTATGCCCTCTGTCACAAGCTATTGCACAGCGGCATACAATGTATGGCTTTCCGCGAGTTGGCATATATGCATCGAAAAGTATTCATGGCCGCTGACAAGTTGCATCCAGGCTGTCTACTAAATATGATACTCACCGAGCAAGGTTTCAAGGATGGCGAGCGTCTCAAGTGTTGCCATTGCAAAAACGCGCTCTGCTGCAGCAATTCAGCGGAAATGCTCAAAGAAAAAGGTAAGTGTGAAACGGTTAATTGGAGTACTTCATCAGCCTTATCATGAGTTTCAATTTCCCCCAATCGATTCACTTTTCAACTTTTGGTTTTCATGGTTTTACTATGGGTGGATGACAAATTTTCGGGTGAATTTTTTTCAGGTGAAACTCAGGATAAGGCAGAATATCTTAATTTTATATATGTTTGTATACATATGTATGTACATGTATTTTTTTCTAAGTGTACAAGTTGGAGCGGGACATTGAGATGGCCAAGGAACATCTGGACAGCTTGAGGGTGCAGACACGATCGCCTAAGAGTCCATGTACAACACGCGGAAAGACATACCGGCAAATGGAAGACAGCTATTCAGAAGCTGTTGAAGAGTAAGAACACATTCAATTGAGCATTTGCTGGAACTTGGAACAACCCACCCGCCTCATAA
>NW_023482056.1:0-1878 GCF_013731165.1 Rhagoletis pomonella | reverse complement strand
ATTATAAAATAATTATTTATAAATGTTCCCATGTTTACCAAAAAAAAAATGTCTAGGTTAAGTCGTAAACTCATCATTTACATTATATATGTAAGTATTTTTAAATAAATGATAATGATTTACTCTTGGCATAAATCAGTTCGCATAGTCGACAGAAAAAAAACTACACTCAGAAAAAAGGCTGTTAACTATATTTCTCTCAACACCTGATTTGGTTATAATTACATTATTTAGTTATAGTTACCCAAGTCATGTGTTGAGAGAAATATTTTTAGTTGACTTTTTTTTATGGGTGTAAAGAGGCGAGGTAGAATATGCCATTTGAATAAAACGGGAGCTTTAAAAATGCAACAAAAAATGCGTAATAATGTATTTAAATAAAATTAAACAACTTACTACTTAGAAGAAAAAACATTACAACATACATTCAGGAAAAAGTCAGCTAAATGTATATATTTCTCTGAACACATGATTTGGTAATTATCACTAAATAAAGTAACTATTTACATATAACCAAATCATTTACTGAGAGAAACATGTTTGTTTGACGTAACTGAACTCTTTTCTCAGTGCACACAGGCCGAACACAGCGCTATAATTACAGAGCAGCCATGTTGAAGAAAAAGCCGCATTGCAAGGACAAACATGGAGAGCAACAATAACAAAAAATAAAATAAATCAAAAGCATGGAATCAAAGAATATGTGTGCATATGTTGCGTAGAAAACCACCATCAAGCAACAAGCAGCTCACAAACGAATGCGGTTTACAAATATGCACCATGCTGATACATGCTCCGCCTGTTGTGTATGATGCATGGTATAGTATTATGAAATTTATTGCGCCATTCACATATTTTACTATGAGTATTAAGAATGCTTGATGAAGCTCTGATGAGGGCAGATTCCA
Source organism: Rhagoletis pomonella (assembly GCF_013731165.1). Taxonomy (NCBI): domain Eukaryota; kingdom Metazoa; phylum Arthropoda; class Insecta; order Diptera; family Tephritidae; genus Rhagoletis; species Rhagoletis pomonella. The sequence goes on along the minus strand of NW_023482056.1, from coordinate 970 downwards.
CGCGATCACAGAACCCCGCATAGTTTCACACATTAATAATTTTTTTTCTTTTTTTAACAAAATGCATTCGCGTTTGATGAACTAAGGCTAAATAAATTTAATTTGTTTTATAATTATTTCATATTAAGTTCGGAAATGAAAAGTAGATACATACCAGAGTTGTCCAAAATGACTAAATACTCAGCACAAAGCATCCCAGAAATAAGTGAGTCAAAAATATTTATCGCAACACTTGATTTGAATATAAGTAGTTATATTATTTAGTTATAGTTACCAAATCATATGCTGAGAGAAATACTTTTAGCTGCCTTCTTTCTGGGTGTACTAAGAAGGGAAGTATTAATGTATTTCTGTTATACTTAGTTAACAAAAAAGTAATAAGTAAACCTTCTACAGAACTAAATGCCAAGTATAAGAGCCGCAAAATTTAACCGCTCAGTCACAATAGGCGATACGACAAATGAGTACGCGAAAATTGGTAGGAAGCAATGAAAACTAAGTAGCAATTTTGCCTTTTTAGCAATGTTTGCCATTTTCAGTCCACAACTCGCGCAACTTAGAGCCATTTGGCGACTTTAATGAATTTCAGTACGTCATACAGAGAGAGGCAGCTATACTCTGCAGAATTCTGCAGGAATGGTTTGCCGAGTGTATTTAGCCTTATGCTGGCGAGGGTAGATAATCGCACAGGAAGAGTTCGACTGTCTTGTTTTTTTTTTTTTGCGTCAGGGTCATCGCAACTGCGAGAGAACCTGTTGAAGGGCAATTCAGTAGAGTTTGCACATTCCTATGAGAGCTTTGGTTTTAAGTGGGTCTTAGGACACCCAGAACCTGCCCATGTCCGTTGCGTAAGAAACACTCAGTGCGGAGCTTGCTAGTTCGCCCGCTGCCTCGTTTCCATAAATGTCCCTAAGTCCTGGAACCCATATTAGGGTAATTTCATATTAATCAGAAATATAGGCCATCTCTC
>NW_023482055.1:0-1878 GCF_013731165.1 Rhagoletis pomonella | reverse complement strand
TTTTGCAACCATTTAAGTGTATCACCAGAGAAACATCTGGAGAAAACTATCTCACAATGTCCAAAATCATACCGATGATCAATTGCTTAGAGACCGCTTTACAAAAACTTACCTTTTCAACCCCTGTTGTAAAAAATGTTGCTCAAACATTCATATTAGATGTTGATCGTAGATTCGGGAAAATTTAATTTAATTCGCATGCAGCAATTGCAACACTTTTAGATCCTCGTTTTAAAAATTTTAACTTCGAAGATTCATTGGCTTGCAGTCAGGCTATTCTTAAAGTTAGGGGTTTGATTCGGAACGATTTTTCTGTTTCACCCAAGAATTCTGAGGACGAAACTAGCCCACTAAATTCTGAGTCTGAGTTCGATTTTTGGCAACATCATCGCGAGTTAGTAATAGGAAGTAAGAAAAAAAGAAACAACCAATTCTTATGATGAGCTATCACTTTATTTGTCAACATCTGTATCTTCGTTAAAAAGTAACCCCCCTGCAAACCAATGTTCCCGAAATCTTAACGAAATCTTTAGGAGTATCTGATTTCTGTAACGATTTTTTTCCGAATCTTCAAAGAAAATTATATGAAGTGGTTGACACGAACTCGTAAAGAAATTTCTGTACGAGAAATAAAGAAAATTCTGAAAAAAGTCTGCAAGAAATTCTTCACATAGCAGCATTATTTTCATTTGTTCACCGATTTTCTTCCGAAATTTCGTAAAAGAATGGAAGTGTGCGTAATTTATTTCATTTTAGAAAATTCGGAAAAAAATCGGATGGGATCTTTCCGAATTCGTTAAAACTTCTTTACGATTCAGAATACTCTGAAAAAATGGTTTGCAGGGCCACTAAAAGAATGGGAAGGTATGAAATCAACATATCCGCTGCTCTATAAGCAAGCTCGTTTATTTTTACCTATCGTTGGATCCTCAGTGCCTTGTGAAAGGCTATTTTCTAAAGCAGGAACAACTATTTCTAAAAGTAGAAATCGCTTGTCTGGAAAGCATTTAGAAAAGTTGTTGTTCCTTGGCAGTGTGCCCCAAAAGCTTTTTTTTCATAAATATTTTGTGAATAATATACTTACATGAAGTCATATATGTAATTATAACTAAAATTGCTCCTCAACAATGTACCAGAAAAAAAATTTAATTTTTTGTTTCATAAATAGTTTGTAAATGATGAAGTGCGCTTTATACTTATAGGGGTGCCCTTATGGATAAGTTTCGGATGTTTATTTTTATTTTTATATTAATTTTAGTTACTTTTTTATAAAAAATATAGTTCATTCTATAACAAAAACCATGTAAATCCAAGTTTCAAACTTTGTACAAAAATTAAAAGAAAATCAATGTTTCATCAAAATTCCACACTTTTAATTCAGAATAAAAAATGTGGAATTCTAATGAAAACGTACTAGCGCAAACGAGAAGGCACGAGTTGTCCTTTCTTATTCTACGTTCTTTGATGAAACTTTGTTGATTTGTTTTTAATTTTTGTACAAAATTGTAAACTTGGATTAACAAGGTTTTTGTTATAGAATGAACTATATTATTTATAAAAAAAGTAATTAAATTTAATTTGAAAATAAAAACAATAATAAAAATCCGAAACTTGTTCATATTGGGTCACCTATACACTCATATGACTGATACAATTATAACCAATACTGCTCCTTGGTAATGTGCCACAAATATTAATTAATATTTTTTTGTATTCTTACTAAATAACTTAAATATAAATGTTTTCTATACCAGCAACTTTATTGGCTTTTTATTTGATATTCACATACAATTTTTTAAATCATGATAAGACGTAATCATACGACCTTTTGCAACAAGAAAAGGGAAGTATCTCTCGAAAGAGAAGATGAAAACGATT
>NW_023482054.1:0-1878 GCF_013731165.1 Rhagoletis pomonella | reverse complement strand
TTTTTCTAAATAGTCTTAATTATGTTTATAATTAATAAGTATTTAAGCGTTTTCATCATTTATTTTTATTGAAAAAATGCTAAACTACAGATTTACAAATTATTCAGTGCAAAAAAAACAGATAAAAACGGAAAAATCCTGAAGCAAATCAAAAAATATTTTGTATTTTGTTTAAAACAGAGAACCTATATAAATGAGAAGGCGCATTTTCAGTGTGAACTAATTGCCGACAGAAGTTTTGAGGTGCGGCCGAGCAAATATACCACTCGTCGACGAAATGCACCACTCGACACGGTGTCGGCAGAGAAGTGTCGGCTGCCACCATACCAAAAATTTTTCCGTGCCACCACACCTCGACCAAATTTACCATAGTTCAAAGCAAAATGAAAAAATAAGAACGAACAAGTAAGAAAGTCTAAGTTCGGGCGGAGCCGAACATTAAATACCCAGCGCAAGTATTAAATATATGTTGTTAACCTTTCCGAAAGCTACCGCTACCGGGGTGTATTAATTTTGAGTAAATTAGCGTCCCTAAATTTCGAATTATTGAAGTTTCAAGCATTTCTGAAATTACTGTTATATGAAAAGCGGCCGTAATTTTAGTTCGATTTCAATAATTTTCAACGTTTTGCTTCTATGTGGCAAGCACAATAACCACACCGAGTTTGGTACAAATTGGTAGAACGGTTACCGAGATACATATATGTGATCATAAGTGGGCGGTGTCAATACCATTTTTCAAAATTTTATCCTTAACGTATTTCTTGGTAAAGAATTGTTGCAAGCATCAATTTTGAATAAATTAGCTACAATAATTACTGATTTATCGAAGATTTCGTATTTCTCTAATATACCGTTATATGGGATGTTCGCGTGGATATTGTCCGATTTTAAAAATTTTCGGCCATTTCGTATGTTATACCAAGGTTAACAACTGTGCCCACTTTGGAATAATTTGGTGCAGCGGTTACCAAGATATACACATGTAACCATAAGAGGGCGTGGCTACGCCCATTTTCCAAAAATTTATAATATTATTATTTTCCGTCTAAAGTTTATTGTAACTATCAGTTTTGAGTGAATAATCTTCAGTAGTTTCTAAAATATCGCAGTTTTCGTATTTCTGAAAATTACCGTTATATGGGAGGTGGGCGTGGTTATTGTCCGATTTTGCCCATTTTTAATACCATCCGTCCTACGCCAGAAAGAAGTGCACGTACCAATTTTCGTTAAGATATCTAAATTTTTACTCGAGTTATCGTGTGCACAGACGGACGGACCGGACGGACAGACAGTCACCGCTTAATCGATTTCTCTTTCATTCTGATCATTTATGTATACATTTGTCTATATCTATCTCGATTCGTTTTGCCTGTTACAAACAACCGTTATGTGAACAAAGTTATAATACCCTTGTGCACAAGTGCGCTCGGGTATAAAAAGTATCAATTGTTTTTTGGATGGGGAGTGATGCAGTCTAATGTACATATGTATATCCCTATACAAAGGAGTGTCGATTGAAAAACACATATATTTCCCGTTTGTCAAAAAAATACTATTTCTGAGCTCATGTTGAGCATCATTTGGGGAAGGTAGGATTTACGATGAGGTTTAGAAACCATTACAGGAAACTATTGCCTCAGCTTTCAATGCAAAGTAAATATGAATATATGTATGTATATGATCTATGATCAATTTTAGCGCACAACATAAAAAATTCAGTTTTTATTTTGAATTAGTACACTTGTTTGATGTGTGAAATATTTATAAGTTTTCAGCAAAGTGAGAAGTTATACGAAATAATATATGTATATCTATTAAAATAAACAAATAAGAAAGTCTAAGTTCGGGCGGAGCCGAACATTAAATACCCGGCGC
>NW_023482053.1:0-1878 GCF_013731165.1 Rhagoletis pomonella | reverse complement strand
GAGTACTGGCGTTCACCCCGGTGGACGAACGTCTAGCCACAATCCGCATCAAAGCTAGATTCTTCAACATCTCGCTCATCTGCGCCCATGCCCCGACGGAAGAGAAGGATGAGGCGTCCAAGGATCTCTTCTATGAGCGCTTGGAACGTACATATGAGCGCTGCCCCCGACACGATGTCAAAATCGTGCTTGGCGATTTTAATGCCAAGGTGGGCAAGGAAGGGATCTTTGGCGCCACTGTCGGAAAATTCAGCCTCCACGACGAAACGTCCGATAACGGACTGAGGCTGATCGACTTCGCCGGGGCCCGAAATATGGTAATATGTAGTACTAGGTTCCAGCATAAGAATATCCACCAAGCTACATGGCTGTCTCCAGATCGAAAAACGAGAAACCAAATCGATCATGTTGTGATAGACGGAAGGCATGCTTCAAGCGTTTTGGACGTACGTACACTCCGAGGGCCAAACATCGACTCGGACCACTATCTTGTTGTAGCCAAGATACGCACCCGCCTCTGTGCAGCAAAAAATGTGCGCCCAACAATGCAAGGAAAACTTAACGTCGAAAAGCTGCAATCACAACAGACGGCCAATTTATTCGCCACTCGACTCACACACCTGCTCTCTGAGAGCACTCTTCAACAATCCGACGTACGCGAGCAGTGGAACCACATTTTCCGATCATTAAGTACCGCCGCCGAAGAAGTAGTTGGATTTCAGCGAGCCCGAAAGAACAACTGGTAAGATGAGGAATGTCAAGAAGCCGCAGAGAAAAAAGATGCCGCCTACAGGGCCACGCTGCGATCGGGCGCAACGCGAGCCATGTGGGACCGTTATAGGGAACTGAAGAAGGAAGCGAGACGTATTTGCCGCAATAAGAAGAGAGAGGCCGAAATACGTGAGTGCGAAGAGCTTGAGATGCTGGCCGACAGGAAGAACGCCCGAAAATTCTACCAGAGGGTTAGGCGACTTACGGAGGTTTCAAGACCGGGGCGAGCTCCTGTAAGAACAACAATGGCGACCTAGTGACCGATGTCCAGAATATACTTAAATTGTGGAGGGAACACTTTTATAACCTACTGAATGGTAGCAGCGCTGAAAGTAGTGAGGAAGACGAACCCGAGTCCCCAGTCGATGATGATGGAGTAGCCGTCCCACCGCCTGACTATGACGAGGTACGAATAGCGATTACGCGGCTGAAAAACAACAAAGCTGCTGGAGCTGACGGCCTGCCAGCCGAGCTATTCAAGTACGGCGGCGAGGAGCTGATGAGGTGCATGCATCAGCTCGTATGCAGAATATGGTCAGATGAACGCAATCCACAAGAAAGGCGACCCCGCCATACGCGCCAACTACCGCGGAATTAGCCTTCTAAGCATAGGTTACAAGGTCTTATCGAGCGTATTGTGCGAAAGACTGAAGCCCACCGTCAACGAGCTGATTGGACCTTACCAGTGTGGCTTTAGGCCTGGAAAATCCACCATAGATCAGGTATTCACAATACGCCAAATCTTGGAAAAGACCCGCGAGAATAGGATCGACACACACCATTTATTTGTCGATTTCAAAGCCGCTTTCGACAGCACGAAGAGAAGTTGCCTTTATGCCGCGATGTCTGAATTTGGTATCCCCGCGAAACTAATACGGCTGTGTAAAATGACGTTGAGCAATACCACCAGCTCCGTCAGAATAGGGAAGGATCTCTCCGAGCCGTTTGATACCAAACGAGGTTTCAGACAAGGGGACCCTCTTTCGTGTGATTTCTTTAATCTTATGTTGGAGAAGATAATAAGAGCCGCAGAACTGAACCGCTCAGGCACAATACTTTCTAAGAGCGTACAATTGCTGGCGTATGCCGACGACATCGATATTATCG
>NW_023482052.1:0-1878 GCF_013731165.1 Rhagoletis pomonella | reverse complement strand
AGCAATTCTTCTTCCAATTGGATTTCGTATAACTGAATAGCGGTTTTTGTTTTCGGCTCGCCCGGCGAATCGTTCAAATTTTCCTGTTCGCTCTCATCAATCGTATTTAGCTTACGATCGTCAGCACAGCTTTTCTCGGAATTACTCTATATCGCCTGATCGGAATGCTTTTTTCCCGTAGAATTTTTCCCAAGTTTTGCGGAGTACATCGCACGCAACTCTGCAACTGTGGCATCTTTCTCAAAAATGACAACCCCTGCTCCCAATTCTGTAGCCAACTGAGTCTTATTTATGGTATTTTCCATTTTTCGGATCCTGGCCGCAGAATGCTGTTATAAAACTAATCGCTTCAAGATTCAAAGTTGAACTGCCGCTGAATGTTCTTGTTTTATTATTGTGACTTTTTGACATTTGCTATTCACGATGAAAGGTAGTGGCCACCTCGGCTGACAGTAAACAATAATTACATAGGTATATAATTAAAACTAAATGAGTGGAGGGGGCGGAGCCCCCCCAAACCCCCCCCCCCCCCCCCCCCAATAGAAAGGCGACAGTCGCCGCTTTCTAAAAAGTGGTACCCCCCTTGGACTCCTCCCACAGGCACCTAGGGAACCGTTTGAAAAAGGGGGAAAAACGGAATTTTCTTAGGCAAACTGAGCAGTTTGAAATGGAATATGACCCAACTAACAGAAACCGTGGGATTTTTTAATAAAAGAAATTATGCCAAATTAGATATGGGGGGATTTTGAATAAAGAATAAAAAGTTAATTAAAAATAGAAAAAAAACAGTTTTTATAAAAAAAAATGTTCTTTTTAACAAATGTATTTTTGGGTAGAATTCCTTTCTACGTAAGCGGCCTTCGGCCGCACTTAAGGATTATAACCCTCAGGCAGTGGAATTCTCCTTTCTGTGTTGCCAAAGAAGGGGGGCTGAACCCCTTTTGCAGAGAACACCTTTCTGCGTAGGCGGCCTTCGGCCGCACTTAGGGATTATAACCCTCAGGCAGTAGAATTATCCTTTCTGTTTTGCGAAGAAAAGGAGCTGAACACCTTTTGCAGAGAACACCTTTGTATATTTTTAATGCTGACTGGGTTATATCCTATCTTCTTTTGTCTCTCATTCTTTTGCATATTTTGGAGATTGACAGCTGAACTCCGCCATTTAATTTGCATATGCAACCAAAGTCAGACGCGTGAATTTGAAGGTGTTTTTATTTAATGAATTGTGATGAATTGGTTAATATTAAAGTCATAAAGCAAGTTATAACAAATCAAGTAAAGTGTAAAGTGAAAGGGAATACAAAAATATATTGGTGAAGTGGCTAATTTAAGCAGAATAGGAGTTATAAATGTACGCTAATTTCCGAATTTTACAAAAAAGAGCATATTTCAAACCCAATTTGTAAATAAATTAGTGACCAAAATTTACAAAAGTGAGTGTTAAAATATTGCATGGACCCTTGACTACAAGTGTGTGAAAGTTTTTTTGGATCGGGCCACCCATTTGGACGGAATAGCCCGAAATAGTTGTGACCGGTACTAAACCCCACCCCATATTTGATATAATTTAATGCGATTTGCAATAACACCATTGACTGGAATCAAAATGATCATCACAGCTAAGCCAGCTAGCACTGAGGGTCCCAATTGTAGCCACAAGAAGTACATAGCTAGCGCAATTTGTAATGGCGCTGAGCAAATCATAAATATGTTGTTAAATCCATAAAGCGTTGTGCATCGTCCGCCATCAAATTTACAATTTCTCCTACTGTCGCTTCCTTACGTGTTGCATTCGATATATAGCATTTTCAGTTAAAATGAAACTTTTTTCAAATTAAATGAAACCATTTTCAAACAAAGCGAAACCGTTTTCAAATT
>NW_023482051.1:0-1879 GCF_013731165.1 Rhagoletis pomonella | reverse complement strand
AGGTACTTTTTTCTTTGCTAAATTTCGCAGTCAGTTTCGATTCCAACTCTTTATGAATCATTTAGTAATGCTTTCAATGCAAAATAAAATTTGCCAACTTTTGAGAACTAGGTATTTTCTACATATCGCATACGATCTTCAAAAGTGACACAACCTAAAATTTGGCATTTTTGAAATTATACACCCAAACCCTTTCTAAACGAAAGAGGATGGACCCGCTTTATGAAAGGTAGCAGAGTAGTAGAGCCTTATAACCCAACAGATTTCTACATGTTAAGTGCTTTGCGTGGGGTAACCGCTTGCTTTCAATAATAATACCCAATTGTTTATTTAACAATTTTTTAATACAAACGAATTTTAATTTTTTGTGGGATTTTGGCGGACTTATAAAATATAGTTGCGATGAAAAAATGGTTAAATAAACAATAAGGTATTATTATTGGGAATTTCCTACAAAGTAAAAGAGGTTTTTTTTTATCGAAAAATATTGGCCCGTAGTTATAGTCAAAATAAAGTCGGGTGGGCTTTCCAAAACGGAACCAATCGAAATTTCAGCGAAAGTATAAGGAATTTCGTCATGAAACTTGGTGAGGATGTTGGGGGAGGCCTCCTCAACATGACTTGTTCACTCTCACAATATAATTGCTAATAGTATTTTAGCAATTTGTTGTTAAATAATGTCTACTATCACCCCCTAATTTTTTTAAAATATGCCACTTATCACTTATATTTTGTGTTACATATTATATTTTCAATGCTCACATGCGTATTTTATGCTTTTATTACATATAATTCACCAATTAATTAAGTAAAACGCGTTTATAAATTTGTGTTCACGTTTTACCACTTTTCACAAACAAACAGAAATAACAATGGCCGACAGTAAGAGCAAATATGTGCTGCCATACGTTTTAAAAGTAAATACGCCACTATTAAAGGATTTTATTAAAACGCGGCCAACACAAAAAAGGAGTTGTGCGTAAAATCGTCATATTTTTATGGCAACCGTATTCCAACGGTATTTCTTTTATTCTCTTCTTATTTTTTCGCATGCAGAAGCTTTTTTTTTAATATACTTTCATAAATTATGAAATTTTTTTATATAAAATCGCGTGATTTTATATAAAACACCCAGTAACCATATATTAATATAGTTCCATATATATCGAAAATTTTTAATAAAAAATCGCGCGATTTTTTATTAAAAATTTTCGCCTGCGGCGCTTTCTAAAAATCGATACTTCCATAAATAATGAAAATTTTTAATTAAAAATCGCGCGATTTTTTATTAAAAATTTTCGCCTGCGGCGCTATATATTCTAAAAATCGATACTTCCATAAATAATGAAAATTTTTAATTAAAAATCGCTCGATTTTTTATTAAAAATTTTCGCCTGAACATTTTTAATAAAACATCGCTTTTTATTATAAAATCGATACTTCGATAAATTATGCAACTTTTTAATCAAAAATCGACCAATAAATAATTAAATTTTTTTATTAAATATCGCGCGATCATTATCTGCATTTTTTTAATGCTTCCGTTTTGTGTTTTTGAGGCATTTTTTCATATGTATGGCAGCACTGACATTTCACTTCAATTGGTGTACAAAGCAAAAGGTGAGGTTAAATTCGGTATTTTTTGCAACTTTAAATGCGAATTACTTTAAAACTATAGGCCTCCGGAGGGTGGGGTCTTCAGATTTAGAATCTGAAAAAGCTCCTCTATACTCCCTAATTTTTTTTTTCAAAGCCTGGTTCCGTTTTGGAAAATTTTCCCATAAAGTCGACTCTAAAGATAAAAGCAGCTTTTTGACATAACTTTCAATGGGATTGTTAGTCACCCTGTTCCTAAATAAACTTAGCGACATATCGGGTG
>NW_023482050.1:0-1879 GCF_013731165.1 Rhagoletis pomonella | reverse complement strand
TATTTGAAAGTATTCTCTTTTTATACAAAATTTCTTACACTAATTTACACTAATACTTATAAACTACAAGCATAGCATTTACATAGTATGCAAAGTCAGCATATTTCTTCATAGTTATTTCGACTGTTGACAAACCGACACTGTCGATTAGTCACGTGAGTTGGTCAATGCGACGGCTTGAGTAATAATGATGACAAATGTAAACAGATATATATGACGTTGAACTCCCGCTGAGTTCATTAGAATTTATTTGGGTCATAATGGCTTAGCTGTGTGCGGTCGATATTTAGTGTAATACTACACCTTCCTCCTTAAGAATAGATATATACGATTGCAGTCAATTGTATATATCTATTAGAAAGACTTAATGACCTACTTAAGGTTTGCTTGAGTTTACAAAATTTTAATTGCTTTTCGGCTCTTATTGCAATTATTGCATAAAGAGTTTGTTGTGTGGGTTTTTATCTGTTTACATTTGTTTCACATGTGTCTTTATTGTGCTGACTTTGCCTTTTTTTTTTGAACATGATATGTTGTATTTTGTTTTCTTTGGCTCGTTTGCCTGTTTATTAGTATGAGTAAACTGGAGTGCTTATTGTTTGGGTTTTTTTTTTGTTATTACTAAGGTTTTATACTGTTTTAAGTCTATTCTTAAGAATTATAATTTCTTTATTTTTATTGTTTTTATTGGTATTTCCTATGCTATGTGGTATTAAAGTAAAATTGTTATTCTTATCAATACTTTTAACCTTATAGTATCTGTTATATTTATTTTCTAGCTTATGGGAGGCCTCTTCTCTAACTAACACTAAATCTCCTATGTTTATTTCCTTACTGTAGCTACTTTTGTCATAATTTGTTTTTTGTTTTTCTTTAGCCTCTTGGACTAATTTCCTAGCTCTTTGCTGTGCTATTTGAAGTCTATATTTTACTTCTTTGTCGTAAGTTTCGTGATTGTACAATGGGCTGATTTTATTTTCTTTTGGAAATTCGTAATTTGGTGGATTTTTTGCGAATATAAGTTCAAAAGGACAATATTTATGTGTGGTTGATGGCGTCGTATTGTAACAATACGCGAAATACCTGAGGTATTCGTCCCAATCATCTCTGTCGCTGGATATGTATGAACGTATATATTCATTGAATGTCCTGTGACTGTGTTCTACAGTACCCAAGGTTTGATGATGATACGGTGTTGAAGCTTTATGCTCAATTTTCAACAGTTCTTTGAATAAGTTATTTTTGTATTCTGTGCCCATGTCCGTCATGATTGTTTTCATGTGTCCATAAATCAAAATGAAATGCTCGAACACGGCTTTAGCGACTGTTGTTGCGTGTTTGCTTGGGACTGGGATCGCTACCAAGTTTTTGGTTAGATCGCATATATGTTTCCATTTATCGACTTCGGTAATGGTCCGACTGTATCGATTTGTACAATATCGAATGCCTTCGGAGGTGTCTCCGTTATTGTCATTGGCTCGTTTATGTGCTTATTAGTTTTATTTTTCTTACAGTGGATGCAGTTCTTTATGTATTTTCTTACGTCATTTTTCATATTTGGCCATATTTTTGCTGCTGATCTTGTTGTTATTTTTAGTATTTTACTTGCTTCCACTGACATATCTTTTAGGTTTGTAATTTTTATGCGAGATAATGCATCCGCAATGTGATTTTCCTTTCCGGCAATATACTCCACTTCAAAATCGTACTCCTCTAAATCGAGTCTTACTCGTGTTAATTTAGACGAAGGACTCTTCATTGAGAATAGGTATGTTAAAGGACGGTGGTCGGTTTTAACTAGAAATTTTCTGCCATAGACATATGGCCTGAAGAAGGTTATGGCCCAATGGATTTCGGCCAATTCTTTTTCTATTGTGGC
>NW_023482049.1:0-1879 GCF_013731165.1 Rhagoletis pomonella | reverse complement strand
TTGTGCAAAACTCGCGAAAATTCAGCGAATTTTCATGAAAATTTTCACCTTTTTAATCAGATTTTTTAGAATTTTTTTGAGTATCCAGATTTGTAGCCCAATCAATTTTGTTATAATGAGATGCAATTTTTAAGTAGCTAGGAACTACCGTTGATTTTTGGTAATTTTTTTTTCACGAAGTCTCTTCCATAAAAAAATTTTTTTTCGAAAATACTTTATATGGAAAAAATGCAAAACACCTTCAACAAAAAAAATTCTCAAAAATCAACGCGTTTTTTGACTAACTCCGAACTTACATTTTTTTACTAGAATTTAATGGGCTGCAAAACTGCACTCATCTGATTAAAAAGTTGAAAATTTTTATGAAAAGTTCCTGAATTTTCGCGAGTTTTGCACAAAGTTTAGGAATTATATTTTTATGTTTTATGATACCTCATAAGTCTAAATGGTAAGGTGTTGGCTGAGTTATTTAAGTTTTTCTTAAACCAATCTTTGAACAAAAACGCAAAAACAGCATCAAAAATCTCATTATTATGATTCCGTAGAATTTTTTTTTTAATATTTTTATGCCAACTTTTTAAGCTTAAACTACTCAGTCATCTGAGGTAATTTTTTCAAAAAATATTTAAAAAACTGTTTACTTATAAAAGAACTAAATTTTGCGAGATATTTTGGTGGAAGTCTTAAAATATAATACATACATAGATTTTATAATTCCAGTGGAAAAACAGTACCGGTTTTTTTTGTATGGGCAGTGATGTAGTCTACTGTACATAAGTTGGCTATGATTACTCAGCCGTCTATCATAGTAGCACAATGCCGCTAAGTACATTTTAAAATTTTCAGGTAATAGCCTCATGCGATTATCGATTATATTTTTTGTTGTTTGTGTGAAATATTTTATTTTTATCAGTATTTTTCTTTTAATCAAAATATGTTTAAAACCAGAAACCGGATGGTCACCGTACATATAGGATCCATTTTTCCGTTAAGTGAACCAGGGACCGATCTATTCGAAAATGTCTTATTTATGGTCCGATTTGCTTGAAATTTGGCTCGTAGGTAGCTTATTGGCTGGGTTAAGATATAGGATATTTTTTCTGATAGGTGGACCAGATACCGATCAATTCCAAAAAATCTTATTTATGGTCCCATTTGCTTGAAATTCAATACGCGTATTATAGATATGCGTAGAATAGAATCGAGTCATTGTTTTACAGTTCGAAAGGTGTTTGAAGGCAACGCAAACATGCGGGTATTGGCTATTTAACAGTACTTATTACACAGACCAGCAAAAATGGGAAAAAAGTTGATGCAGCAAAGGTTAATGCTATTTTTGCCCAATTTTAAGAAAAACGAGGTCAAAGTGTCAAAAAATCGCATTTTTTCAATATTTGAGAAGCTCTAGTAAAGAAACAAAGGGTGATAGAACCTTCCACTTATTAGGGTTGCCAGATTTTTTATGCGCGAAATCAGTACGTTAGACTTCTTCAAGCTAAAAAATCAGTACTTTTCAGTACATTTTTATTCAAAGCAAAATTATGAATATAAGTAACAGATAATACTTTAAAACGCCAGAGTGCTTGTTTTTAACACGTATATTAAGCTAGCAGACCATGGTCACGACGCGCAACTCTAACCTGTTGGGTATTCAGTTGCTAATTATTTACACTATTCCCGATTTAGTTGCTCATTACGTTTAAAAGATACGTGTGATCTGCTAGGTTAAGTCTTAAGCTAGCAGACCATTGCTATATCTTCGGTTCCCGATAAGATATCAGAGTTCTGCAAACGGCATATTTAGTTGCTTATTAGTTGCTCATTAGTTACATTATTCCCGGTTTAGTTGCTCATTACGTTCAAAAGATACGTGTGATCT
>NW_023482048.1:453-1879 GCF_013731165.1 Rhagoletis pomonella | reverse complement strand
ATCCGGCACTATTATATTTCATCGCCTTTTGATCTCACGACGCTACAACAGTATTTAAAAAAAAATAATTTAAATTTAATAATAATAAGATAAATGGTCAAATCTTGTCGTAAAGTTTTGATAAGCACTTGAAGTGCTATTAAAATGTCAAATTTTAGTACTGAATCCAAAGGAAAATGTCTCTTTTATCCATTAATAATAACTTAAATATGCTTTTTGTTAAGATGTATACCTGAAAATGTGTACATACTTATTTGCGTTAAATGCAGTACATGTGCGCGTGGAATCAATTTGTAAAAGTGTAAAATACGTAAACGTATGTACATAAACAATAAAACTTTCCCATGAATACCATAAAATCATTGGTCTTGAAGGGAATATACTAAGAAAATATATGAGCGAATTAAAAAGTATATACAATTTATAGCCGAAAGGTACATTTTTTGTATAGATTTTGTACTGAAGGAACAATTTTATTTCCCAACACTGATACAGAATGTAAACAAACACAGGGTTGCAAGGAAAAAAAGTTGAACGAGCTCAAAGTTGGCTGGCGACCAACTTTGTTGAAAGCGATTAGTTGAAAGGCCGTTCGGACGAGGCGATTTTTGTTTTCAACTAAAAGTTGCCTGAAAAATCGCCCGGTGCGAAAGCCCTATTACTCTTACTTTATCTTTCAGCTTCGCTAAAAGCACTTCTACCAACGCTTGGCTTACCAAATTTGATAAAATTTTGCGATTTAAATTCATTTTCAATAATGTAAATAACGATTCGTGGTGAATCGAAAATCGCCTCGTCTGAATAGGAATGGCAACTTTTTCACTTTCAACTTCGTATTCAACTTTTGTTGCCTGTAAAATCGCCCTATTAGTAATTTGTTAAGAGTTGCGATTTTCACCTAATATGTTGATGCTAATTTTATCGACTTCTGATCCAAAAGTGCTTGAAATAGGAAAATAGCCCTGTTCGCGTACGCACAATCCATTAAATCCAGTATTAATTTACTGGTTTTACTGGAAGTCAATAGGAGTGTTCGCTATGCAAAAAATGTGTACTAGTTGGTACCAATTGTTACCAAATCGTGTTCGTTAGCCAAAAACCCAGTAAAACTTGCAAGGAGAGAGCACAATTTTGATATTATTCATTTGGGGGGGAGGTTGCAAATTCGTGCTGGGATAATTTTTGCCAGTAAGAATTTGCAAGCAGGATTGAGGCACACGGTTGCATTTTTGTCAACATTAATTTGAATCAACGAGTTCGTTAAATTTAAAAATGAACAATCTTGTTGCGATTTTCTAATGAAAGAAGTACGTAAAAATTCGTATATTCAATTAACTTAATTAATTCTAAACATTTGAAAGGTACTCGGCTGAAAAAGCCGTATTCGTAATCGGAACGCACTCGACACCACTGTCGATATAGGAAA
>NW_023482048.1:0-353 GCF_013731165.1 Rhagoletis pomonella | reverse complement strand
CCAAAAACCCAGTAAAACTTGCAAGGAGAGAGCACAATTTTGATATTTCATTTGGGGGGGGAAGTTGCAAATTCGTGCTGGCAAAATTTTTGCCAGTAAGAATTTGCAAGCAGGATTGAGGCACACGGTTGCATTTTTGTCAACATTAATTTGAATCAACGAGTTCGTTAAATTTAAAAATGAACAATCTTGTTGCGATTTACTAATGAAAGAAGTACGTAAAATTTCGTTTATTCAATTAACTTAATTAATTCTAAACATTTGAAAGGTACTCGGCTGAAAAAGCCGTATTCGTAATCGGAACGCAGGAAATCCGACAGTGACTTCCACAATGTAATTGAAGCGTATGTTGA
>NW_023482047.1:0-1879 GCF_013731165.1 Rhagoletis pomonella | reverse complement strand
ATTATTATATTTTATAATTTTTTAATTAAATACAAGAATCACCACAGTCAGAAAAAGTATCTTGAATGATCGCAAAAACTAGGAAAGAACATCGAATTTCGAGGTTTTTGAATCCGTCTCGGTTGTGATGACAGAATAGAAATTTTAAGAAATATTAGATGGGCAACAAAAAGGAAAGAAGATTTTTTAATAGAATAGAAAATATATATTATAAGTTTAAAAATTGAAGCTATAATTATAAAATATGAAAGCAAAACATGCATGTAAACATGATTAGCAGAAAAACTACGATACGAACAAGTAGTGCAGTGTTGCCAATTTTGGTACTTTGATTTTGATTTTGGTACTTTTTTCATAAAAGCGACAGCTGGGGAAAACAATATTTATTTATTTCCATACTAGATCGCCCTCACCCGCTTCGCCGAATGTATGAAATTTCTACGTGCTACATTGAGTAAAATTTATTTCAAGAAAACTCAGTTAAAAAACAGGAAGTTTAAAATTTGTTTAACCATCTTCAAAATATTTTCAAACAAAAACTTTCTTAAACTTCTCACTTGTCACACTTTTTCAATTAACTTATCCCCTGAACTCAATTTAAGATTTTAAACAGATGGAAATCTCTTACATGTAGTTTTCAAATAAAACCCATTAAAAATCATTTCGATTGATACCCATATTGCAATAATTCCTTTAAATTATTGAATAGTTTGAATTTAACCTTTTAAACAGTTGACAATCTTTTTAAACCTCTTTCGTCTGACACTCGTATTCAAAATCATTTCGATTCATACCAATCTTCTATAATCTATAATATATAATAATATATATTTTGAAAGGCTCTTTTATGTGTTCGCAAAGCCTGAGAACGGCCGAACCGATTATTTTGAAATTTCGGACACCTGCTTCAGACGTCCTGAGGATGGTTATAGTCTGAAAAATTTCGATATATAAAGGGGCCGAGGCACCTCCTATACAAACCGCTTTTTTCTTACTTTATATCTCTGGAAGTGTTCGTGGTATAATACCGGAACTTGGTACCGCAATATATGAAATCAATCTTATAATCATGGAGAAAAATGGTGAGTGAAATCCTCCTAAATGCCCGGACCGCTTTTAACGAAATTTTTTGTGTACTTTTGAGTGTAATTTCACAATTTCACCCGCAAGTTGGCGCTGGAGTTAAGTTAATACTAAAAATCTTATTTTTGATCCACTTTGGCTAATATTCAAAATATGTATTGGCAGTACTATTGCCAAAAAAGGCTGCCAAGTGGCGCTGGAGTCATTACGAATAATCGCCAAGTTAGTTAGGTGCAGTGGATGTCAGATTAAATCGACCTGTTGCACCAATGAGTATATCGAACTCTTGTGTGTTACAATTGGCCCAATGGATGTGATTTGCCAGTATTATTATGCGTTAAAGCTTCATTCCGAGACACCAGGGCGGAGTTGTGCAGGGGTAAATCTCAAATCCCCACCGATAAATCAACCGCCAGAACAATTGCGCGCCTTTTACTGTAATATTTAATTTGGAATAACTGAATTTAATTTTAAAAAGGTGGCAACCCTTGCGAATGGCTTAAATATTATTTAATTTTTAACCAATATTTTTCGTTAGACACCCATATTTTAATTCTTGAGATAACTTGCATATAATTAATTTAAATTTGACTTTTCAAACAGGTGGCAACCCTTTTCAAAATATATTCGAACTACAGCTTTTTTAAGCTTCTTGACATCCATTTTTTAATATAATTTTCAAAAAAATAACTCCCTTAATTACAGTTGAATTTGTATTTGTCAATGTTATTGTGGCTTGTTAACATTTTTTATTTTTAATATTTTTATTGAGCTTTGTACCACGATTGTTTATTAG
>NW_023482046.1:0-1879 GCF_013731165.1 Rhagoletis pomonella | reverse complement strand
TTTTTAATTAAAGTTGAATCCTTTGATTACACGTGTATGTAAAAGTATTTTGATTCGGGCTATGCGTTGGGCACAACAACCAAAAATCATTGTGCAAATAACTAAACCAGACCCAAGTTTCTCGATAAGGGGCAAGAAACATTATTTTTTGTTTGTTCATATAAAGCAATGGATAAAAATATACGTATATAAATACGAAATGCAAATTTGTCTGTTTAAAAGAGCACCACTAATATTTCCTGCAAACATACACCGATTTACATCTTTCATCCGATACAGAATTGTTTTCGTACAGAATTACGAAAAAATTTGTAAATTTCTTACATTTTTCATCTCGCTTCCGATACAGAATTGTTTTCGTACAAAATTACGCAAAAAATTTGTAAATTTCTTGCCCGTTCGTTTTTAGGCATGCCATTGTTACGAATTTCGAAAGTTCGAAAATACGATTCGGATTGTAGCATACTATTTCTACGATTCGTAGCAAAATCCGAATACGAGAGATGTGCAGAATAGGGGTGTTAGTTAAAATTAACAGGAAGTTATTTCTTTCTTTCTTTACCGCGACAATTGTTTCGACGATACATATAACTTTCATTAAGATTGTACATAAAAAGCGTTGTAAAATAGTGTGATATTAACAGCTGGAACCAAAAAAACTATGTATGTCCGCTAAAATGGGTTAAACGCAAACTTGAATTGACATTTTTACACGCATGCATACATATCAGGGCTGTGCCAATATTCGCATTCGCAACCGCGGAGCTTCCGCATTAATTTTAACATTCGCATTCGAATGCGAATATTGTGCAAGTGCACTGATGAAACGTATATCTGGCAAACAAAATAAAATTGTAGCTAATATCTTTGGCCTGTGGAGATGCTACGTTAAACCTGTCCCCCTAAATCCCCCCTCTTTTGTAATTTAAAGTGAAAGAGTAAGATCCTTAAATAGGTATTTCCAGCGGAAATGGTCAACGTCTAACTATAACGAGAATCGACAATTTGCGCGGTAAAAGATAACCTTTCATTAGGTAAGAATTATGTAACTATCGAATATTGGAAAACTGGATGCATCGCTAGTTTTTTTCTACATAAGTGTAATAATTTTTTTTGTTTCATAAAACGGCTTATTATGATTAAGTTCCGTGTTTTCTTTTATTACTTTGCACGTAGTGAAATAAAAGTACAATGGAATGTGAAAAAGTCGAAAGGCAAGTTCACAAATCAAATAAGAATCATTTCAAGACGAATTTAATATCTATTGAGGAGTGGGACTTGAAACGCGGACAGCGGAGAGTAAATAATTGTGACCTGCAATTAGGAAAAGTCGATCTCAGCTAATAAAAAATAAAAACTAATTAGAAGCTTTCATTACAGGTGAATCATTTCAAGAAGTCACCCGGGAACTGGGCAGATCTGAGAGCTTCATCCGTGATTCCAATAATTCGAATTATTATAAAAAAAGGGTTCCTTTTTAACAAAATAACAAGATTTTAAACTAATTCGGCTACCAGCCACGACTTTCAAACGGAATTTTCTTCGAAATTTTCATTCCCAGAAAATCACATTTTATTTGCCATATCCACCTATTTACAACCCGCTATAAGCACAAATTTTTCAAACCAGTCACAGAAGAAAGGACTAAATTACAAAAACTAAAATCGAAAAGCGCTGATGACGTTACAGGTTCTCTAAATTCTGAAACCACCAAAAGAGAATCAAGAATTCTATGGAAAATAACGGTGTTTAAACAACGATCTTTTCATGATGCTAGATTATGAAGATGAAAGGCAGGAGTAGGATACATCCGACATTGGCAGCGCCGATGCAATTCTCAGAAAGGAGTTATTGGAGAGAATTTAAAATTTTGTCAAGT
>NW_023482045.1:0-1879 GCF_013731165.1 Rhagoletis pomonella | reverse complement strand
AAAAAAATTAAGGAAGCTGGTTTGCCAACAAATATTGTAAACCGGATTGAAGCCAGAGTGTCGAGTCTGGTCTTTTCGGAGATCCAATCGCACTTGGAAACAATAGAAGCAGAATTCTATTACGAAGGAGAATAAAATGCAGGTATGGCAATTAATTGCTCATATTTTTCTTCTATTTATGAAGCTCTCTTCTTAATTTTCCATACAGCCCAATGGATATTTGCGCAGTGAACACACATAGTTTTAGGAGTTTAATGAAACGTGCCTTATAAAATTTTAAGTTATTTATTATACAATGTTTTATTTTACATGTATTTGCACATGGATGCAGCATGTTGTAATAGGTACATGTCACCCACGTTCTACAAAAGTGTATTAACTCCAAAATGGTTATATGGTTTACATTACACTGCAACTTTTTTTTTGAGTTATGCGAGGAATGAGAAACTTGGACTTAATACACTTTTGTTGAATACATGCGATATGTGCATATGTATGAACTCATGTTTTGTACTGAAATTTGTTACTTTGTTTAATGTTAATTATTTATTTTAAATGTATAGCTCATTCCCTAAGAAAACCATATACATCCAAATTTCAAACTTGATGCAAAAATTTTTGTAAAAGTTTGAAATTTAAAATTTTTGGACAAAGTTTGAAATTTCGATGTATGTATATTACCTGCATCACTTACCATATAAAATTGGTAACGGAATCATAATAATGAGATTTTTGATGCTGTTTTTGAACTTTTTTCAAAGACTGGTTTAAGAAAAACTTGAATAACTCAGCAAAAACTTTACCAACTTAGACTTATGAGGTATCATTGGTAAGATATTTTCTCACCCATTTTATTTCTTTGTAAATAAGCTCATTCAAATTATGTGAGAGGAGGGTAAGATAAAGGAGTGCCATTTTATGTTGAATTCAGATGTGTTGGTAATTTGATAAAGAAAAAATTGGAACGAGAATGAGTTTTTTTGCAAATAAATAAAAAGGTAGAGAAAATACCTTTCCACTGATACCTCATAAGTCCATGTCGGTAAAGTTTTTGCTGAGTTATTCAAGTTTTTCTTAAAAAAATCTTTGAAAAAAGTTAAAAAAAACAGCCTCAAAAATCGCATTATGATTCCGCTGAAATTTTTTTTAAAATTTTTATGTAGATTTTTTAAGCTTAATCTGTTTTGTCATCTAAGAGATTTTTTCCAAAAAATCCTTTAAGAAACTATTTTTTTCATAAAAAAACTCCATTTTTAGAGGTATTTTCAAACCGGTCCAGCTCACGTAAATCTAAATATTTTTCCTAAATATTTTGTTAAAATCTTAAAATATAATACATTTTGTAATCCCCCCGAAAAAACCGAAATTTTGTTTGGTGTTGCAGTCTAATGTATATGGTTTCCTTGGAAAATGAGCTATACTTTTATAATAAATACTAAACATTAAACGAACTAAAGAAAGATGGTCAGTTTTGGCTATATTTTTTTTTGTATTCGAGGTTTGATATTTTCTTATAAAAGTCCAGTGCATTATATAACAAGCACCATATAAATCCACACTTGCAACCTAGTACAAAAATTGTAAGAATTCAACAAATTTTACCAAAATCATCCAAAAATTTTAAACTTTTTATTCAGAATTTATACTACTTCTGCATTACTTATAGGCAAAACAAGAAAACTAAAAACTAGGTTGCAAAGGTCAGCAAAAGGGTTTTCTCCTAGGGCATTTCGAAATTGATAAACTTCGGCCCAAAATTTTACAGTTGAGTCTAAATTACTCCAGGTATGTAACGTTAACCGTTGCCATTGCATCTCTATGGATGCTATTTTGTCGGAATTATATTTGTGGTTTTGTTGCTGTAGTTGAACAAATACTT
>NW_023482044.1:0-1879 GCF_013731165.1 Rhagoletis pomonella | reverse complement strand
TAAAAATTCAAGAAAATGTTGCCTTCAAACTATATTACTAAAATAATAAACAAAGGAGTTATAGCACTTTTAATATCACAGGTCAACATGAGTTTCAGATGTAAGTATAATAACACAGTACAACAAAAATTGATTTTTTTTATGCAACAGAGTAACCTAAATTTAAGGATTATGTTGAGAGGATTTCGAAATTTTTATTTTATTTTTTTTTTAACCCTTCGAAATACAGCCGAAAAGGTTTTTTCGTTGAAAGTTGGGTATTTGACGGCCGATTTTTAAAATTAACATGTCATCACATTTCCTTTTAAGCTATGAAGTCGTTTACCCATGGTTAGGTCAGCTAACAAAATTCGCCCCCACAAATTCCTCCAACAGTTTTCTTAGTTGGAAATTTAATCTCACTGCTTTCGTACCAATTTAGGTACATTTTTGCTACGATTTTTCCCAAATTCATACTCTTTGTTTTCGTCGCATCAGCAACCCGGGGAGTGCAAAACTGACGCTGTCAATAGCGAGCTAAGCTCTTGTAATTTAATCATGCCAATAAATTTTATAAATTGTGGAAGTCAAAGTAAATAAGTGAGTCAAACGTGTTGTTTCGTATTGATAATAATAATTTATAATTAATACCATAAATTGTGCTGGTGAAATAAAATTAAAAAGTGACTTAACAGTGTGTGCAATTTAAAAATGGCTTTCGTTAAGCGCGATATTGATATTAAAATGTTACCTACGAAACGTGGTGTTATTGAATATTTTTTGTTCCTTAAATATTACGGCTCTGCAAGTGTTCCAAAAAATCGAAGTCTCAATGAATATTTGCCAATAGTTATGAACACAATTTCAAAGTTGTGGCAGCAGGCAAACATCCCTATAGTTACAAGAACTACGCTCCGGAGAAACATTGAAAGCCTCCTTCAAAGTTATTACAATGTAAAAAAAACATCCTTATGAATATAATGATCAGGAATGGAATAAAATATTGTTAATTTCAAAGTGTAAGTGCATTATGGACTTAAATCGACAATGTGATTGCCCTAGTGCAAGTAGAGTTCCAACCGCGGTAAATGACTTTCTTTATGATCAATGCGGGCCAAGGCTTTTGTCATTAGATAGTGGGCTTGATCATACTAGAACTGACAATTGCTCGCTAGAATGTAATGTTGAAAATCACACTGAAACCGCTGCAAGTTCGATTGGTTATGTGCCTAGCTCAAGTGAAGACGATGAAGCAAGTGAAGAAGTCACACAAAGTTTAAAAGTATCTGATTTGTCCTTAAAAAATTATTGCTCGGCGTTAGATAGGACGGATACTTCAGATCGCTTTGGATCATTGCTTGCTACAATGCTAATAAAAGATTTGCAAGCTGCGATTGCTACAAAAGTAAAAAAGGATTTTAAAGAAAACCCAGCGGATAAAATTATGAAATATTTTGATTATCTGGTCATTGACAAAAATAAAATATCGATTGGAGTCAGTTTAAGATTACGGAACCCCCTTGTGTGCAGTTCTACCCAGATAGTGAACTTACAATGTTTAAATTTTCGGAAAATGAAGTGATAAATATCCCAGGTAAATATCTTCAAACTAAAAACTTCACGGGTCTTATAGTACTTTTAAATCATTTTTTTTTAGAGTTCCTCTGTCATTCCCAGAATACCGAACGGTTTGTGCGTGTTGTTAGTGAGTCTGCAAGTGCTGTCACTGATGAAAAGCGCCTGGGCCACATTTTTGCAAAATTAGAAAGCCGAGACCAATATAAAAGCCTTGATTCGCGCCAAAATTTGCTTAAGTAGCAATAAATATTGTAAGTGAAATAACTGTTTTGTTGATTATTTTAGTAATATAGTTTGAAGGCAACATTTTCTTGAATTTTTA
>NW_023482043.1:0-1880 GCF_013731165.1 Rhagoletis pomonella | reverse complement strand
CTAAACGGCATTAGGGCTTTTCAAACAGACTTTTAACAAAGATCTTTAATTTCAACGATATATCTAACTTTTAGGCTAATGTTTTACTGAAACTTAACTGAATATAAATAAAAATAAATAAATAAATGTTTAATCAAATTATAATAGATATATAGCCAGTTAGGAAGCACTATACGCGCTGTCAATGATTAAACTTGTATCTTTTTCTTGTACTGAAGCATCATAGCAAAAAATTAAAAGTCGAAATTAAAATTAATTATCGTTCCAAAGGTAAACGCAGTGAATTCTTTATTTTTTATTTTTTTTATTTTATTAACATCTCTTTCCATTTTGCAACCTAACACAGAATTCGTTAAATTACCAACATTTCCAAATCGCCCTTTCTTCCCTTGCGGCTTGTCGTTTGAATTGAATTGTCACAGCAAGCAAACCCCATAAATCTTCTATCAAGCAAATCCCCTAAGCTTTGGTAAATACTTGTAGTTCAAACGTTTTTCTCTGCTACACAAACATACGTACATACTAATGTACGTAGATATTTATGTACAAACATGCAATATAAGTATATATATGATAAAAGACGCCCACAGCCTGTGGCACAGGGTTGGTACTACATATACACGCCATGTCAAAATTATAAGCGCACCACAAATACTCAATTTTGAGAACTTTTTTTTTGTTGTTATTTAATTTTAATTAGTTTCTATAAAAATATTGTTTATTCTATAACAAAAACCGTAAATCTATGTTTCAACCTTTGTACAATATTAAAAAAAAAATCAATAAACCAGCAAAAATTGCCAACTTTCTAATAAGATTTCCTGGAAACATTACCCAGTTTTGTAGCACATCCAATTTTAGTATAATAAAATAATAAAGCTGTGACATTGCATTGATTGTTGGCAATTTTTTTTTACATACTTTGTTTGACAGCTTTTTGTTTTTCTTTTAATATTGCACAAAAGTTGAAATTTAAATTTACATAGTTTTTGTTATAGAATACACTATATTAAAAACAAAAGAATTAAAATTAAATAACGAAAACCTAAATGGTTAAGACGTTGTAAAATTGTGGTGCTCTTATAATTTTGACACGAGGTGTATGTATTGCAAATACCATCCCGTACCGTTTGCTTCTCTGCATATTTATTTAATACCTTCCTTTAGTACTTTTACAAAAACAATTACGACACTAATGGAACTATAGGGTGGGCTAAATGAGACCTACCAATGTTAAATCAATGTTACACATTTCTGGGGCTTCTTACAAAACAGTGATTGACAACTTTTTGCGGCCAACGCCAGAGCAGCATCCTGATTTGTGGTTCCGACAGGTTGGAGCGACTGCACACACTGCTAGGTAAATTATGACAAACTAGTCAGTCTATGGTAGGTCTTATTTGGTCCACCCTGTACTTAGCAGCGGCAAATTCCTTGGGTCGTTATGTGATGGAGAGAATAAGGAAAACATTAGTACTTCACTGAATGATAATATTTTTATACCCGAGCGCACTTGTGCACAAGGGTATTATAACTTTGTTCACATAACGGTTGTTTGTAACAGGCAAAACGAATCGAGATAGATATAGACAAATGTATACATAAATGATCAGAATGAAAAGAGAAATCGATTAAGCGGTGACTGTCTGTCCGTCCGTCCGTCTGTGCACACGATAACTCGAGTAAAAATTGAGATATCTTAACGAAACTTGGTACGTGAACTTCTTTTGGGTGTAGGACGGATGGTATTGAAAATGGGCGAAATCGGACAATAACCACGCCTACCTCCCATATAACGGTAATTTTAAGAAATACGAAAACTGCGATATTTTAGTAACTACTGAAGATAATTCACTCAAAATTGATACTTACAATGAGTT
>NW_023482042.1:0-1880 GCF_013731165.1 Rhagoletis pomonella | reverse complement strand
GGTGCAGCATAGGTAAGAATGGGTTTGGAGACAGCATCTCGCCAGTTTGTGTCTGATGCCCCAGTTCCGTCCCATAAGTTTCCGGCAGGTCCAGATAGAGGTTCTGGTCTTTTGAATAGTTTTATCTAGATGTGGATTCCATGAGAGCTTGTCATCAAGGAATGGTTCTACTAATTTGTCTCTTTTTCTTTTCCTGGAGAAAATCTAGTCTTCTTTGGGTTAACGTTTAACCCATTTTTACAACACCAATTGGCGACTATGTTCAGAGCTTTCTGTAGGAGGTTAGAGATGGTATCTTCGAACCTACGCCCGATTAGGATGACAATGTCATCCGCATAGTCGTGAACGTCGAAGCCTTTTTCGCTAAGAAGGCAGAGTAGTTCATTCACTACGATGGACCATAGCAGAGGGGAGATCACTCCCCCCTGCAGGCAACCTTTCGTACCTAAGAAACTGGCCCTTTCCTGTCCTAGAGTGGATGTAATAATTCTGGATTTAAGGACGTTAGCTATCCAGCGACATGTGGATTGATCAACCCCTCTGCGCCGGACGCATTTGTCTATTAGAGAGTGTTCTGTGTTGTCGAAAGCGCCCTCCACATCCAAGAAACAACACACTGCCACCTCTTTGTCCTCCAGGGACTTTTCAATTCTCCTTATTAGATTCTGAAGAGCGTGGATAGTAGATCTTCCTGGAAGATAGGCATATTGGTGTCTGTACAAAGGGTTGCTGGCAAGGAAACTATCCCTGATATGCCGATCTACGATTTTTTCCATTGTTTTTAGTAGGAAGGACGTAAGACTAATGGGTCGGTATGACTTTGGTTGGTCTGCTGGTTTTCCCCCCCACCTTTGGGATGTAGCGGACCCCCACGCGAAACATGCTCTGACACACAGTACATGATAATTAACTGTTAAAGGCTGAAAACGCTTGTAACTTGTAGATCACTCAAAATTGGGTGTGCTTAATGGACTGCCTGGGCAGATGCGCTGGCAGGCATTGGGGTCTGTGTAGCTACACAAACCTTGTTTTTTTTGTTTTTTAATAAAGACTTAAATATATTCAGAAATCTAGAATTTGGCTTGATAAATTCACAAAATTTACGTTTTTCATAAAAAATTTAATCATACAACGGATTTTTTTTTATTTTAAACTTACATTTAAGTAAACTCCATTCAATGCTATAATTACGATTTGAGTTTTCCAGTTTATAAAACACAAGCGTTAATTATGTACTTAACTATTGTTATTATTCTTCGTTAAGCATGAATATCAGCATACATTAAAGATGAATGTTGTACTTAACCTACATTTTGTTCATAAATTACACATAACTATGTATATTTTGTCCTTGAAAAGAACTTTTTCTAATCATGGGCGAAATTCCCCACAGTAAGTGTTGCCGTGCGGGAAAACGAAAACGCTGCACACAACACAAAACACGGTGAAGAAAATACAGAAGGTGGCGCCGATGACAACACCGCTAATCGGCTCTCAGTGAATTTGACAGAATCGGCTGTTTTGCTGACGTCACAGTCGAGATGACAGCTGTAGTGATTTGTTGAGTCAATACTTTTAAGTATGCAATACTCTCGATACTCGGTACCGAAACATTCAGGTTTCGAATAAAAGCGCACATAGGCCAAAAATATGGCAAAAACGGTTCAGGGAAGACTCGCCTATCAAAACCCATATTTAGGAGCCAATAGAGCTTTTAATACTGATTCAAATGAACGATGTATATATGTCGGTTCGAGGCCATAATACAGAGAAACTCTTGTTTGAAGCATTTTGTTCCAGCTGATTAGGACGATATCATTTTTGTAGGCCTGGGGGCAGATTCTGTAACCAGTTAGCGACAGTTTTCGAATCGGTCTCGG
>NW_023482041.1:0-1880 GCF_013731165.1 Rhagoletis pomonella | reverse complement strand
ATTTAAAAAGTATCCAATACTATCGATACTCGGTACCGAAATATTTATATTTCGAATAAAAGCGCACACAGGCCAAGGATATGGAAAAAAACGGCTCAGGGGAGACTCGCCTATCAAAACCCGAATGTAGGAGCCAATACAGCTCTTAATACTGATTCAAATGAAAGATGCATATATGTCGGTTCGAGGCCATAACGCAGAGAAACGCTTACTTGTTTGAAGCAGTTTTGTTCCAGCTGAAACATACGATATCATTTTTGGAGGCCTGGGGCAGATTCTATAACCAGTTAGCGACAATTTTCGGATCGGTATCGGTTTTGTTGACGTATGATATGAAATATTTTTACGCCAACAAGTGCGATATCGATCCGAAACATGTCGCTACTGGTTAGATCCCCCCTGAAAAGCTTCTTCATCCGTCAAAGCATTTTTCTTGAACCTTGGATCGACTAAGGTTAAAACTGATAAAATAATATTTCTCTGTTGCGATAAGTTCAAGTGTTTTAGCCGATATCATATAAATTAGTAATGAAAGTTTTTTCTAAATCTGCAATGCATATAATGGCGAAGGTTTACTGTAAAGTTCGGTATCGGATATCGAAAAGGAAGCATAGGGTTTTTTAGTAATTGGGTACCGAGTATTGGGGACAGTTCAGCACATCACTAGTCGTCTTTATTCTCGCCGCTCTTAGTTGTCAACTCTACGATAACGTCACGCCAAAATTACTCTCACGAATTCTGCTGCAATCGGCGCAATCTTGTATTCCATCATTCTTGTATACGAACTGCGGCGCTAGCGTTGCTCGCGGGCAAAAATTGCCCAGCTCTGAGGGCTCTGTCACACGGTCAGTAATTATCACGATATTTGGATCGCGATCCATATTGATGGATTGATGGATCGCGCACGAATGCTACATGTTCAATATTCACCGCGTCAGTATGTGCATAATTTTTGTGCTGAAAGCTTATTATGACGCAAGAAAATATTTTTATTTTGTACGTATAATTTACAGATAATGCATTCCACAATTATTTTAAAATTTCCAATGTTAATTAAAATTTGTTTTGAATAATTTTAGCCCCGAGAGCGAAGGCAGAGCCGATGTTCGCATTATGAGAGTAAAAGATGTACTGACGAAATGTATGGATCGCGTTTTGAAACTACACGTTCAATATTTATTGACGGTATTGTGATCCGCGATCCATATTTCAAAATTTTTAGAAATTTTGCGATATGGATCACGATCCATCAATATTGCATGCTACACCGTCAATAAATATTGCGGTACTTGGAGCACGTCAATAAATACTGACGGTGTGACAGAGCCCTGATATAAACATACATACATACCCCAAGAAGCTGAGAGCAACTGGGTGTGACGTCAAATTATTTTGAGAATAAGAATGTAACGAATAATTTTGAAGAAGAGGAAGAAGCGAACAAGTGGTGCGAAATAATGATGTAAAACTAGGTTGAATTGTACCTACTCTTCAGCTTCTTAAATTGGAACGTGCATTCGGTACAAGCACATTATTTTAGGTACATTTGGAACGTAGTAAAATGTTATTTCATGTAAGTAGAAAAGTTGTTAATGTACAAAGGAAGATGTAGTCCACCAACTACCAAAAATGTACGCACATAAAAATACATGTTTACTATTTAGGTACGTATATCTACTTTTAGGTACAACTTTTCGGCAAATTGATACAATATGAAAATTTAATATTGATCACTAGTGCGAAAAAATAATAATGTGACGTCAGCGAAAGGGTGGATGGTGTCAAATCGAGGAAGAGAGGACTAGCGGTCCGCGGAAGGCGCCACCTTTGTTTGTCGGGATTAACTTGGACTTGATCCGGATTAACTGCAGTAAATTTCC
>NW_023482040.1:1246-1880 GCF_013731165.1 Rhagoletis pomonella | reverse complement strand
AAATACGTTTATGATAAAATTTTGGAAAATGGGCGTGGCACCGCCCACTTATGAACACATATATGTATCTCGGTAACCGTTCTACCAATTTGTACCAAACTCGGTATGATTATTGTGCTTGCCACATAGAAGCAAAACGTTGAAAATTATTGGAACCAGATTCAAATTACGACCACTTTTCATATAACGGCAAATTTCAGAAATGCTAGAAACTTCAATATTTCGAAATTTAAGGACGCTAATTTACTCAAAATTGATACACACCGGCTTACCATGTAGTGGTAGCTTTCGCAAAGGTGAAAATCATATGCTTAGTACCTGCGCCGGGTATTTAATGTTCGGCTCTGCCCGAACTTAGACTTTCTTAATTGTTTTCTTATGCATTTCCTCTATAGAAAAATAAATTTCCTTTAAAGTATCATATGCTTTATCGCAATCAATATTTAAATTAATATAAATCAAAAGTTCATTTTTTATTAGTGAGATAGTCGCCTCATTTCTCTCATCTCACCATTTCACAATCTTAATAGAAAAAAACTCTTTCTGTGAATACCGAAGTTGCAGGAATAGAGAGCATAAGCGAAATAATTTTAAGTAAATTTGCTAAGCCTTTCTAAGGACTAAATTCACAGTG
>NW_023482040.1:0-1236 GCF_013731165.1 Rhagoletis pomonella | reverse complement strand
CATATTTTGCAGCGATAGGAAATGTTGCTTCCCATGTATTTTGTTGTTGCGTGTTTGCAAGTTATGCAATCCGTGCTACGTGCAATGGCTTTGCAAGATTTGTAGAATACCCCTAATGTGGTTAATTTAAATTCATATAGAGAAAAAATCACTCACACTCAATAATTATTATTTTTTTTGTGATTAAGTGCATTCATATATACATAAAAAAAAAATTAATTCGGTTGTTATGAAACAAAGAAACATTTAGAATTAATAGCAAAAAATAGCTATCCCAGCTAAATCACAAACTACATTAAATGTCGTCGTTTAATATCTATCCTTAAAAAATCCGTTAATTTTGACTGACTTTCGGTTTCTCTATAAATTATTAATTCCACACCATGAACCCAGCGGGAAAATGTAATGTACATATAGTAATCGAAAAATAATCAGTAATACAACCCTTTTCACATTCGAAAATGCATTTCTTCCCCCAGGGCGATGTCCTAAGAAAAGTGGGGCATTCAATTTTGCATTACCTAGTATCGAGAAATGGGCGAAATCGGACAATAACCACGCCTACCTCCCATATAACCAATTTTTTCCAAACTTGGTACAGTTATTAGCCTTGCTACAGCATACCAAATGGCCGAAAATTTTTAAAATCGAACAATAACTACGCCTACCTCCCATATAACGGTAATTTGGAGAAATACGAAATCTTCGATAAATCAATAAATATTAAAGATAATTTACTCAAAATTGATGCTTGCAACAATTCTTTACCAAGAAATACGTTTATGATAAAATTTTGGAAAATGGGCGTGGCACCGCCCACTTATGAACACATATATGTATCTCGGTAACCGTTCTACCAATTTGTACCAAACTCGGTATGATTATTGTGCTTGCCACATAGAAGCAAAACGTTGAAAATTATTGGAACCAGATTCAAATTACGACCACTTTTCATATAACGGCAAATTTCAGAAATGCTAGAAACTTCAATATTTCGAAATTTAAGGACGCTAATTTACTCAAAATTGATACACACCGGCTTACCATGTAGTGGTAGCTTTCGCAAAGGTGAAAATCATATGCTTAGTACCTGCGCCGGGTATTTAATGTTCGGCTCTGCCCGAACTTAGACTTTCTTAATTGTTTTCTTATGCATTTCCTCTATAGAAAAATAAATTTCCTTTAAAGTATCATATGCTTTATCGCAATCAATATTTAAATTAATATAAATCAAAA
>NW_023482039.1:0-1880 GCF_013731165.1 Rhagoletis pomonella | reverse complement strand
CCATGGAAAGTTTCCGTGTCACATGCTGGCACTTTGAGATATATGCCGGAGCTTTGCTCTTGAATTTAGCTCACTTCTACTCTCGGGGGTGGAGTAGGTGCGCTAACTGGGTTTAATAACTTAAGCTGATCGGAGATCATAGCTTTTGTCTCTTCTTATTGGTCAAGGCAGTTTTCGTATTTGGAGTAAGCCGAGGATTTAAAATTTTCAGGTAAGTCTGAATCTTCAGTTTCAATTATGGCGTCGTAAGCCGATTGGAGACGTGTCCAAAAATTATCAAGACTTTGGGTTTTTACTTCCAAAACTGATTCTGAATTGTCTTGTATAGGGGCTGCGGAAAACCTAGTGCAGTATCTTATTAAACTGTCACTTTCCGCAATAAATTTTGCGGCCGAAAAATCGTTTTTTTTTTTCTGTTTTGCACCCTGCTTCAAGCGTGTAGCTTCTGCAGGTGTGCCTTGAGTTTTATCCTCATCAATCATTTTTGGTACTTTCAAAAGGTTCGGGGTTTTGACTATTTGCTCCTTTACTGGAGTTTTATCAAAGGCATTAAGTATGCGAGAATATATAGATTTTATTTTATGTTTTCTCTGTATTTAATTAACCGCGAATAATATTAGCAAGATCCCGTATCGTCAATTGGATTTTGACTTGCTTTTATTTATATTAACACAATGTACCGCAATACTCTCTCTATATTATTTTTTTTTTATATTAATTTTATATTTGTTTCCGATTGGGTGTATATATATATTTTTTTCCTAATAAACAAGGTTTCTTTAAATTATCGCAATTTAAATCGTTAATTCGATTATTTTAGTTTTACCGCGCTTATTAATATTTTTCCTTTACGTGTGCCGTACAAGGTATATGCACTACTGGGTTAGTAGGTATGTGAGTATATATGTATGTGCGTATGTTAATGTTCGCACGCAATGCTACCATATATTAACATATGTTAAGCGAGGGCGGCTAATACTAATTAGTGTGTATGTATGTCACTTTGTTTACTAACGAAAAATAGGAGGAAGCGATAAACGCTGATTGCAATTTCGTTGCTTTCGTTACGATGTATGCCCGTTTGTAATATATAGTTATGTACGAGTAATTTGTTAGCTTAGGGAGTAATAAACTTTGTCTCTAATGGGCTATGGTTGCAGATGACCGTATGTACATCAGGGAATGGCATTGGTTGATCGTCAACTGTTCATACTCATTCAATACCGCTGCTTTGTATGACTGAGCAGCGGCGTTGGCTTAGCAGTATCGATACCTAAACGAAATTAGAGGATGACTGAACACGAGCGCATTGCGTGCTGTCTTGCAAATACAGCCACCACAAGTGAACGATGCTTATAACTGCTCATACTTACGGTGACCATCCGTTCTGTTTTTTGCAGGACCGTACTGTTTTTCAAAGGTCGGTCCTGCGTAATTTTTCAAACCTGAAAAACCTGAAAATGTACTGATTTTTTCCAAGTGCCCTGCATTTGTCTTGTCCCGCATTTTATTCGTTATTTTACAATTATCGGACAATGGATGGATTTTTTCAAAAAAGTGTTTTTTGGTACTTTTCGTAGCTTTTCTTCAATATCTCATGAAAAAATCTCAAAATTAACGTAAGCGACTTACAGCTCGAAGGGTATTGATGTGCCTCTTACCAAAATATATACCTTGTGGCGACTTCAATGAAAATTAGTAGTGCTACAGGCGAAAAAAGTGAGATTTTCAATCAAATACGTAGTTTCATTTGATTATTTTATTCATTATTTAAAAAAATCCGATAAAGAAGATGTATTATTACAGTAAACTTTGAGCCAAAGATAATGAAAATCGGATTAGAAATGTAGATGCTATGGAGCGCAATCTGCACAAATTAT
>NW_023482038.1:0-1880 GCF_013731165.1 Rhagoletis pomonella | reverse complement strand
TGAAGGTGTTGGCGGTGGTACATAAATAGGTGGCGGTCTTTGGACTCGAATGGCATTAATATCTGGTTGCGGTGAAGATTCAGAGAAACGTGGTAATGGTGGTAATTGATTATACATTTTGGGTTCTGGTGTCGAGCTGATGACACATCCGTGTTGCAAGCGTCTGGATATACAATTATTTTAACAGAGTTACGTCTCAAGTTACCCAGTTCTGCTTCAAATAAAATATCAATAATTCCTTTTTCAGCTAGCATACGCTGCATTGGATTTAGATGCTCTAATTTTTCACTCCAGTATAATGCCGTTGCGTTTATGTTTGTAGAACTTTGGGGTGCAGACAATAGGGAACATCCCTTTTCAATTAGCTCGTTTTGTTTACCCACTGCACAATTTTTTTTGTTTTTCCGAGGAGGAGCCAACTCGCTAATAGATGAAAAGGAAGTGTTAGATAAGTCCTCTCTATTTGTCTGCTCCTCAACTTGCACCAATTCGTCCACATTTTGCGATTCTACCTGGTTCTGAAAGAAAGAAAATTATTGTTAATTAATAAAATTGATTTTAATTCTTTAAATTTTAAAATTGATTGGTGAAACTGAGAGTTAATTTTATATTTTATTTATAAAATGGATTTCAAATTTCTTTTTTTAGATGCCTAGTACAGCAGAAGAGTGGAGAAGTGTTTCTGATGAAATTCGTGTATTACATAATTTTTATAACTGCATCGGCGCAGTTAACGGGAAACACGTAAAAATAAAGCGTCCAAATGGTTCGGGAGCGCTATATTATAACTATAAAGGAACATACAGTATCGTTCTTATGGCTATTGCAATGCTAAAAAGGAATTGGTCATGGTTGATATTGGATGCAATGGACGCGTGTCTGATGGTGGTGTCTTGTTTTACACTAAATTCTGGGAGCGTTTGCAACAAAATCGTTTAAATATACCGGAATGGACACCATTGCCAAACACCTCGGAATCATTCCCATATGTTTTTATAGGAGACGAAGCTTTCGCGCTAGGCCCTAACTTTATGAAGCCTTATCCTCAAAAAAGAGTATCACAATAAGAGCAATTGTTTAATAAACGGTTATCGAAGGCTAGATGTATCATTGAGTGTGCGTTTGGTATCCTCGCCAATAAATTTGGAGTTTTCCAGAAAGCCATAAGTCTCAGCCCGCAGAAAGCCGCAAAAGTGACAGCAGCTTGTTGTTATCTGCACAATTATTTAATGAGAAAAGCTTCTAATTATCAGGCACCAAATTTCAATGAGTATAATTTTCAATTAACCACCGTACAAAGCAGTTCGGCGCGAAATTCAACAAGATGTGCCAAAACTATAAGACACAAATTTTGCAAATATTACAATGACGAATATAGATGCTAACTTTTGCCACTCAATTTTTATCACTTATGTATATGAAAAAAAAGAATAATAAAAGTTTTCACTTAAAACAACAGACAATCTACATACTACTTTCTTTTCTTTCCACCTTTATAGCTAGGTATTCACTAGAGTATGAGTAGAATTCAAGGAAATCTTTAAAACAAATTTACTTACCAGGTCAACAGGCTTCTCATTTTTATTTAAAAAGTGAAGAGCGTTAAATGTCCAAGACTTTGGAATATAAACGTCTTCTGTACCAGCTCCGGAGCGCTTGGAGTCAATAATTTTTTTCAATTCCTTGCGATAATTTGATCGTAAAGAATTTATTTTTTTTCGGACATCACCTACAGTGGCGTTATCATTAATTTTTTTTAAGATTAGTAATAATTTCTCATGTCCGGCCGTTCTTTTTATTTTATTCATGTAGCTTTTGGACGAATGATCCCACAATTCCGGCATACTTTCCAATTGTAGGATAAACTCCTTCAAACACCT
>NW_023482037.1:0-1881 GCF_013731165.1 Rhagoletis pomonella | reverse complement strand
CCCCCAACTCCGCCATTTATCATTTGCATATTCTTCTTCTACTTTAGCTTTGTAACCGCATAAGCCATTTAGGCCGAGCTCGACAAAGAACGCCAGTCAATTTCTCTCTGTGCCAACTTGGTCTCTCCATTGCAGCGGGGGCTACCTATTCCTCTGCTACCACCAGCGGATTGCGAGTTGAATTCTTTCACACCTGGAACTTCGGTTCCTATTGGACCGACATGTCTAAGCAAGCGGAGCCGCTGCATTTTCATTCCCTGCACTATGTATATTTCGTTTTAAGTCTCATACAACTCATCGTTCCATCGTATTCGGTAATCCCCGTCGCCCACGCGTAGAAGCCTACAAATCTTCCGTAAGATCTTTTTGTCGAATACTCTAAGAGACGTCTCATCGAATGTTGTCATTGTTTAAGCTTCTGCGCCATATAACAGCTTGGGCATGATGAGTGACTTATGGAGTGCGGTTTTTTATACGTCGAGAGAGGACTTTACTCCCGAACTGCCTACTCAGTCCAAAGTAGCACTTCTTTGCAAGAGTGATTCTGTGTGGATTTTCCACGCTGATATTTTCATCTGTGATAATGCTGGTTCCCTAGTACACAAAATTCTCCACTTTCCCGAACTTATAGCTGTCAACAGTGACTTGGGTTCCATTGCGCGAATGCGCTGACTGTTTTTTATGACAGGAGATACTTCGTCTTGTCCTCGTTTACCACCAGGCGCATTCGCTTTACTTCCTTATCCAGTTTGGAAAAGGCAGAAGACCCTTCGCGATTTTTGTTACCGATGATGTCGATGCCATCGGCAAACGCCAGACATTCCACGCCGTTGTAAAAAAATGTTCCTGCATGGTTTGGTTCTGCAGCTCTTATTATCTTAACATTTGCATCATGCGATCGTAAATGCCCTTCTGCTTTCGCTTTAATTTTGGGAATCTTTGATCGGGAATAGGAGTTCACAATAGTAATGATAATCATAATTATAATAATATTATCTCAAGTTATTCAAATTTTTTTTACTCGCAATATACGTAGTAGGCGACCCCAAACGAAATAAATTGTTTACGTTAAAAGTTAACTGATTTATAATGCTAGGGAATGTTGTCAACAGTTTTAGGTTTTCATTAAGTATTTTTTAAACAGCTTTCATGCGATAGTTTTTTTATTTTCGTTACTCTTTTATCATTTGGTTATTTGTTTCGGTAGTTTTTAGCTGACTTCAAAAAAAGGAGAAGCGTATCAATTCGTCGGATTATTATTTTTTATGTTTGTTACCGCATATCTTTGGACCACGTCAACTGATTTCCAGGTGATCCCATACTAATTTGGTTTAGATCCGATCATTGGATCATGAAAAAATTAACGGTACTATTAAATTTTTTATGAGTATTGATGTCGGTTGTGTTTTTTGCTTAAAAATTACTTGTTTATTAATTTCTTACATTAAGTAATTTGTGTACCAGCTCTTCGTTGATAATATGATCACTTCGTTTGATAATATGTTGTAAATTCTATATTTATTTAAACTGTTCCGATTTTGAATAAGTGGAAAGATTTAAAAAAGTTACCTAGTAAAGCTTTCCCAAACACTTTTCGTTTGGAACCAGTTATGTAATATTTCATTTAATTTCAATATTTTCAGCCTTTACTTTTAAATAGCTGATAATCCTATTAAAAATATTTCCAAATCAAGATTTTTCAAATACCTTTCGTTTGGCACCCATATTATACCTCAAACATATTTTCTGCTGTAAGCCTTCTTAAATATCTTTGTATATATAGATATAGATTTCTAAATCAAGATTTCTCAAATGCCTTTAGTTTGTTACCGACATTGTAACATTTCATTTATTTTACAATTTAATTGAGTTCAATTTTCA
>NW_023482036.1:0-1881 GCF_013731165.1 Rhagoletis pomonella | reverse complement strand
AACTAAAAGACTGCTTTAAGGACTTCAGGTAAACTAAAACATCATCGGGAGATATTATAGGGTTATGTATTGAGTTAATTGGACTTAGTTTAAAAGGATAGTCAAAGTATGCTTGGGAGTTAGTGGAATAATTGGATTTAAAAAACTGAGCGAACATGTTAGAAATTGTTTGATTATCACCAGAGACGGTATTTTGATACTTCATGGCGGAAGGAAACCCCCGTACATTTCGCTTGGAGTTTACGAAATCATAAAATGATTTGGGGTTATATATTATACGTCGTTTGATTTTACACAAGTAATCTTTATAACACTTTTTGTTTAATTCAAAGAACTTGTGACACAAAAGTGAGTATTTTACATAGTATGAGTGTAAGCCGGTTTTTTTGTGTAATCTAAAATAACGTGACTTTCTGTTTTTCAAGTTTCTCAGTTCTTTAGTGAACCATAACTGTGTTTGTTCTTCAGTAACACACATGCGTTGAGGCACATACTTTTCAAATAATCTATGTGCAGTAAAATTAAAATGTGCAACGCTTTGCTCAACTTTTTCTTTGTATATACATAGGCCACGACAATTTAGACAATTCTTTATTCAGTTTTTTAAAGTTGGCTTTCGAAAAATCAAAGCGAATATTTGGTTCGTATGTTTGGACATCGCAATTTTGACCATCGTTTATAATTTCGTAAGATATCTCAATAGCAGGGTGGTAGACATCTTCGGGCAATGCTAGTGGGTCACATTTATTAACCGCCGACTTAGATGCATCATCAACATAAAAAAGATCTAATACTTTGCCAAACTTATTGCGAAGTACATTAACTTGATTCAGGCAGAGTTCTGCCATCTCCTCTAAAAATACGTTGTTGCACGCGCTAGACGAGAAAGGTACAATATCATTGTCAATGATGTTCCATGATACATTTGGTAAATTAAAGTCACCCAACACAATCAATGAATCAGAGGGTTTAATCATTGAATTAATTGATTTCAGTAAAGATACATGTTGTGAATACACTGATAAGTCAGATCGGGGAGGAATATAGCATAGAGCTAAGTAAGTAAACCCCCTTCCAACCTGAACACGAATGCATTTGAATTCTGCAGATTCAATGTGTGGAAGACTAACTTCTTCAGATGGTATTGAAGAGTCTACGGCAAAGAGTGCGCCACCGCCGACTCTGTCCTCCCGATCTTTTCTGTAGATATGATAATTATTTGAAAGAATCTCTGAATTAAAAGTGTGAGGTTTGAGCCAAGTTTCAGTCAAAGAAATTATATTATAATTGCATTCAAGGCCATTAAGATATAAATTCGTTAATTTAGTATTTATGCCTCTTACGTTTTGATAATAAATACTTAAAGCAGATTTAGTAATCAGTTTTTTGGTTCTGTATTCTGACGGGGAATATTTGCTAAATTATTATTTTTGTTGGGCCTATACTCAAATTCACGAACAAAAGCTCCGGAGGGCCAAAAAGAACTACTAAGCAGCATGTAAAAATTTTCTAAATTTACGTCTATTTTAAATGAAGAAATATTTCTTTCATATTTAAAATTAAATTTTCTGATACTTAAGTTGACAGTTTTAACTTTGGACGAGATGTAAAACTTTATATCTTCCTCGGAAGTATCCCTCGAAAATCTAGATACAAATATAGACTTCTTTGGGGGAACCACAACCAGTCTCCTAGTATTAGACTCGATTACCGGCGGACGGGGTTGAGTAACTGAGTTACTAACTGAGGGTAGAGTAAGCGTTGGAAGATTAGTTGGCGGTGCCACAACTTCAACGGGGGAAGGGGAAGATACTGCAGGGTCGTTATTATTAGAAGCAGACTTTGATATATGTTCTTTTGAGGAAGATAACTCCGTTGTCT
>NW_023482035.1:0-1881 GCF_013731165.1 Rhagoletis pomonella | reverse complement strand
TTTGTATATCTAAACACTTATTGCCCCTCCCCTACCTTCATATAACGGCAAATTTAGAAACCGCGAAAAATGTGCTTCTTCGGTGACTAATGAAACCATTCCGCACCAATTTTCAAGACAACATAAATGGACTTAAAGTGTGCGTTTCTCACCCTAATTTTATTATGTTAATGTTTGTAAATACTTATATGTTTGAAACTACTATTAACTTGTCAAACGATTCCTAATCTTTGACAATACATTCATTCACCACGATCGTGAAAACTGACCAAATCGGCGTGACCAAGTCCATGGCCATTTTAATATTGTATAAACATCCGAAAACATTAAAGCGTTTGAAATAAATCTCGTCTCACTTTTTTGTATTTTGCACTTGGTTGCTGAAGTATTGAAAAATTGAAAATTCTTAAGGGAAAATTATAGTTTTTGTAAGTTTTATCTTAATATCTTAAAAACGTGTAGACTTATTGAAAAATGATAAATGGACGTGAGGTACTAAATTTAATAGCCCTTAATTTGATATATCGTTCTGTTTATAACAATAACGCATTCCATAGATATTACAAGCCAAAGTTTCATTTTCAAAATTCATACACTTTGATTCAATTGCGCGGGCTAAATATAAGTTTTAAATTAATCTTTCTTGGCCAATAACAATTGGCTTAGACCTAAGACATCATAAAATTACTATTACAATGCGGTCAAATGACTTTTATTTTCCCCCATACTAAATCGACCCAGCCTAATATACATATTTTCAAACTGTGGTCTGTTTGCACCCACAGTAAGTTCCCATGAAGCCCAGCCTAAATTCAGAACTAAAAAAAACGAGCAAACGGGGTCGGAAACTACTACCTTTAAAAGCATAATGTGGAAAATGTTTGAAGAAATGTTTGTTTTGCTTTATAATTTTTGGGAATATTGGTTCAGATGGAATTTTTTTATTCGTTTGATTTTTCAGCTCATTAATGATGCACACAGGGTTGCTTTTTCCATAAAAATCAATACTTCGATAAATAATGAAAATTTTTAATAAAAAGTTGCGCGATTTTTTATTTAAAATTTTCGCCTGCGGCGCTTTTTCCATACAAATCAATATTTCGATAAATAGTGAAAATTTTTAATAAAAATTCGCGCGAGTTTTTATTACAAATTTTCGCTTGCGGCGCTTCCATAAAAATCAATACTTCGATAAATAATGAAAAATTTTAATAAAAAATCGCGCGATTTTTTATTACAAATTTTCGCTTGCAGCGCTTCTTCCATAAAAATCAATACTTCGATAAATAATGAAAATTTTTAATAAAAAATCGCGCGATTTTTTATTACAAATTTTAGCCTGCGGCGCATTTCCCATAAAAATCAATATTTCGATACATAAAGAAAGATTTTCGCCTGCGGCGCTTTTTCCATAAAAATCAATACTTCAATAAATAATGAAAATTTGTAATAAAAAATCGGGCGAAACTGAATTTTAACAGTTCGAATAGGATTTGTATCTTGTTCGAATTTCTCATTTTCGATAGGATTGCCGAACACCTTTTCGATTCCGAGTCGAAAATCCAAATCGATGCGAAATCAATTCCGATCGGATTTCAGAACAGGCCTGAATGTGATTTCAGTATTAAGGCCTGTATGCAGCTCTCAAGAAAAGCAAAAACTCCATATAAAATGACGTACAAGAAATGGCTAAGAAATTTTCTTGAGTCAAATTTCCTTAAGGCAGTACGCAGTTCCTAAGAAATTTACTACGCTTTCTACTACGGGCACAAGGCAACCCAGGTTTGCAACATAAATATATGCCCGTTTCATTATTTCTTGAGGAAAGAGTGAGGCAACAGGCTGTGAGGTATCAAAAATGTCAAAAT
The DNA here is from genome assembly GCF_013731165.1 of Rhagoletis pomonella. NCBI lineage: Eukaryota > Metazoa > Arthropoda > Insecta > Diptera > Tephritidae > Rhagoletis > Rhagoletis pomonella. Next base: position 13 of record NW_023482035.1, on the reverse strand, counting down.
TCCTTGGACACAC
>NW_023482034.1:0-1882 GCF_013731165.1 Rhagoletis pomonella | reverse complement strand
CTTGAAAGAAGTGGAAGAATCTTGGCCTGTCCTCAGTGATTACATGCGTTTCAAATAAGAAGAATATTTCAAAAGACCTACCATAATTAAAGAAATCACTGAACTTCAGCTTACTTTTTAAATTAGCAATATTGTACGAAAGCACAGAGATGGAGTTATCATCCTCGCTTGACCTAATGTTATCACCAGGGAACGGATTTTATGGAAATTGCCTTTTTTCTGCTAAAGAGATAGAGTATATTCGATTAAGAACGTCCACGATTTAGCTTTCCCTGATTCCATATATACTCATTTGATGTTGCCTTTTTTTGCCTTTTCTACCTTTAAAAAAGTGATTATAGCATTTAAAATTTTTTTTAAGATTAAAAAATATACACATGCCCATGCGGCTTATAGAAGCGCAGGAAGCGCAAATTGGTGTAGGAAAAATTCAAAGCCGTTTTCTCAGCTAACGTAGGCTTGGAGACAATAAGGGGTGTGGATAAAATTGTAAAGGGCGAGGAAAATTCCCTTATTCCTGATAATATGAACGTTTCAAACGTCCCATATTTAAATTGGACTCCACTTGTATCAACTTACGTCGAGCACACATTTAGTAAATTCAAGGCTTTTCTTCGCGAAAATCTAATGAAAATGCTGCCAGAAAACTTCAAAATGCATCTTGTAATTCAATGTTACTACAACTATACAGATTAAAGTTTTATGAGTTAAAAACTCGAAAGGATAAAATATTCAAAGATTCAAAGTACAAATTTTTCATATAATGAAACTAGTTCATAATTTTTCTCTTTTTACTTGTAATATAAACATTTCTAAAATAAATGTATTTTTTGATTGTTCTTCGTATTTTCTGTCTTTTTTTAGTGCCTTATTTTGCTTTTTTTGTAATACCTAGTGCCTTTTCCTGCATTTTTCGCTATTTTGTGTTGCCTTTTTTGCAATAGCTAGTGCCTTTTCCTGCCTTTTTCGTTATTTTATTTTGCCTTTTCCAGCCTATTTCGCTATTTTATTTTGCCTTTTTTATAGGTTTTTAAGTCCTAAAAATCCGTTCCCTGGTTATAACATTTGCCTGAAATATTATCTGTACTTAAATTTAATATACTGCTACTGAACCTACCTAGTTTTTTTTTATATTTAATTGTTGAAACAAAATATCATACTTAAGTAAATTAAGATTTAAGGAATCCCCATATATATCTTTTAAAGCACGTTCGGCTGGCTGGCCTTCACATACCAAAACGTTGCGATTATCAAAAGACATCCACTTTCCATTAACATTTACTGTGTCATTTTTAACGGTCTGCTGCCAAAATTACTTTTTTTTTAGCTGTAGGAGCACCTTCTTGCGCGATCGCCTCTCCTCACATAAGTCACGCTCAACAAAAATAGTTGACCCCAAAAGCTTCTTAGAATTTTGGAGTACTACCTTTGCCATTCCAGAGGATTCTAGCTCCGCCACAACGCCGACGCTGTTCTTATTTTCAAATACAATACGGGCGTCACAAACCCGCACATCAGACAGCTTTAAATTCTCCCGGCATAGTTTGCTAATACCCTCCTTATTTGCTGCATTTTTACTAAGACCTTTAATCAAAACGTTTTTGCTTCTGGCCGCCTCGGAAAGTCTACGCAGCTCACGACGGTCAGTGTTTCTTTCCTCTTTTAGACATCTAATTTCCTCTTTCAAAGCAAGATTTTCTTCCTCTAGTTTCTCGATCTTTTGAGACACAACTCCCATTTGCGTTTTCAGCTCACCGATGTCCGATTTTGTTGCAAGACACATCATCTTTTTTTCGAAATTTGTTTCCATTGCGTGTATTGCGTTAATAACGTCTTTTAACGTTGATTCAGGGCTGCCTTCTGATTTTTTACGTTTCGAAGC
>NW_023482033.1:0-1882 GCF_013731165.1 Rhagoletis pomonella | reverse complement strand
AAAATAAAGCAAATGAAAATAAAATAAAGTAAAGTTAAATATATAGATCAAATAAAATAAAAAAAATATAAAATAAATAATAAATACAAACAACTTTTTCGCAATCGCTCCAACCGAGGATCGAACCTGGTAGCTACAGGCTTGTAGCCCGTAACTCTTACCACTCGGCTACCGCGGACGCGTAACTCGCGTGCTTTGTTTGCTTACTTGTACAAAAGACAAAAGGTGGCAGTTTTTACCAGTGTTGTAATCGAAAATTCCCCGAGTCCGAGTTAATTCCCAAAAATTTCGTGCATTTTTTGGGCTGCTTATGCGCATTTTAAAGAGGAAAATGCATGAGTCAAAGCAAATAAAGGCTGTTTATGCAAATAATCGAGACCGTTTGTCAACCGTATAAAGGCTGTTCATGCAAATAAGCGAGCCCGTTTGTCAACCGTATTAGATTCTTAATGCAGAAGTAGCATTTAGTTGCATTTAGGTGACGAATTTTGTATGGAGAAATATACATTTAGAGCTAAATTTGCGCGTAAGCAAAAATAGACCAATCAATATACATTGCTGGGCAAGCATCATAAGACTGGGAACTATTTTCTCCTAGATTTTTAAATCGCAGTGAGCGATTGTTACTTTCTTTTGAATTTTTGGGAAAGAGTAAAATTTTTTGTGAAAAATTTTAAGAATTTTTTTAAATCTTGCACAAAGTTTGAATTTTTTTTTATGGGTTTTGTTATAGATTGTCCTATCTACATACATACATTTATAGATAAAATGGTAGCTGTTTTTGTTGTTCGGACTAAACCAAAAAACCACTGGATAGAGTTGAGTTATTTATAAGAGTCGTATTTAATGACCGATTTTGTTCTAACTCGCAATGTGAGCCACCTGTATGATTTCGTTTGCTAAAAATGGACACGCTGCGAGGCGCTGGAGCCGAGATATTTAGAAAATCCTTACTTTTAATACTACCTGGTTGGAATTCATAATGCATGCTCATTTCATGATAAGCAATGGTTTTTCAGAAAAGGGACACAAGGATGGCGCTGCAGCCGTAATATATGGGAACCCCATGTGTTTGGTCTGCTTTGGTCCTATGTTTATTTTATACGAAATTACTTTTAAGATGGCTAAATGAAATTTTGTAAGCGCACCTTTGCCTGACGCCCCATTATACCCTTAATGTGATCTTGCATTTACTTCCGATTAACAAAATTGTTTGGGGCGGCCATCATTGCAACAGTAGACTCAAAGAAACCAGTTCATAAATATTAAGACGACTTGTAAAAGTGGCGAATTGACAAAGAACGATTCGACTACATACGTCCAAAAAGGAACATGGTTGGTATATCAATGGCTTCATTTGAACGATATTTAAGACACCACACGACTCATTTAGCCAATGTACGGGAAAACTTTTCATCCTGTGGGGCAGCGAGGATTTACGGTTATCCTATAACATAAAACGCTTATCTGTGCTCTTAGGTTTTCTTATAAGGACTTTTATTGGCCTACGCATAGGACCAATGTTATAGTTGCAAGATCAAAGAAGATTATGCACGCTTGGCAGATATTTCACAGGTGGTGGCATCGAAACGGATCAGAATTCCATATGGCATCAAAGCGCTACTATTTTTGGCCTATGTATGAGGAGGATTCTGCTCTTTAGTCGATTCAATTTTTTTTTACTTTACAGACCGTTTTTTCTTTTAAATGCTATTTTTGCATTGGCCCACGCAAAAGCTCTTATTAGGCGCCGCACAGTGGGGTAATTGATGTCGATATTGCGAATTAATTCAAAAAATGAATTTCAAAATACAATGAAGGGTTTAGTACCAAATGAAAGTAGATAAAATTCTACATCACTATGTAATCAAATATTTGCCCA
>NW_023482032.1:0-1882 GCF_013731165.1 Rhagoletis pomonella | reverse complement strand
TATACAGTCAGTGTCAAATGTAAGTGTACACCTTGTTCTAATATAAAATTCACAATTATTTTCATTAAACATTTTTTTCATAAATTGTTTATGAAAATATAGTTCACCCTATAACATAAACCATATAAAAAATTTTCACACTTTATATAATGTTCACAAAAATGCAAACAATTTTCATCAAAACTTCAAAATTTTTATTTAGAATTTCTAGAAAATTTTCGGGTATTTTGTTTTGTAGCCCGTTCAATTTTAGTACAACAAAGTGCTAGTTTTAAGTCCCTAGAAATTACCGTTGATTTTTGATCACGCGTTGAACGACCTACAAAACTGCATACTCGAAAATTTTCTAGAAATTTTGAATAAAAATTTTTAAATTTTGATGAAAATTTTTTGAATTTTTGTGAACTTTATATAAAGTGTGAAAATTTTGATTTATATGGTTTATGTTATAGGGTGAACTATATTTTCATAAACAATTTATGAAAAAAATGTTTAATGAAAATAATTGTGAATTTTATATTAGAACAAGGTGTACACTTACATTTGACACTGACTGTATATGGCTCATTCCACGGTAATCGATACCGAATGAAACGAAAATAAACTTAAGAATTTGAGTGTATTATCTCTAGTAAGTAAGAGTAAATGAATAAAACTTTCAAGACTTAAAGCCAAAGTTTGGAAATTTATCTCAAAATCAGATATTTTTTTACTTTATATTGTACCATTTACAAACTTATATGAGGTTAATTTTCTTCAAAATTGAAAAGATAAATTCTGCCAGGGACTGCAAAATGGTCAAAAATCAACCGGATTTTTTAGCAGCTTGAAACCTGCACTTTATTACATATGCTAAAATTAAATAGATCAAAAAACTCAATTTTTCTAAGATTCTGATTAAAAAGTTTGGTGAAAATTGAAGTTGAAGCCTTAACGAAACCCTTACCTTGTCTTTCAAACGAAGATAAAAGAATAATACTTCCTAAGATTCGCTGAAAACAAAACTTAGATGTGAGTTCATTTATTTTTATGTTTTCTTTGTGCATACATCAACTTTTTAATGCAAAAAAGACAAGAATTGTGTATACATACATACAGTTGCGGTCAAAATAATAGCAACAAAATTCAGAACGGTGTTGCTAGCAACTTATGTTTATTTATTTGTTTTTAATAACTTTTATTTAAATTATAGTTCGATCTATAACAAGGACTACATGTGGTTATTAAAAATAAATAAATAAACATAAGTTGCTAGCAACACCGTTCTGAATTTTGTTGCTATTATTTTGACCGCAACTGTATGTATGTATACACAATTCTTGTCTTTTTTGCATTAAAAAGTTGATGTATGCACAAAGAAAACATAAAAATAAATGAACTCACATCTAAGTTTTGTTTTCAGCGAATCTTAGGAAGTATTATTCTTTTATCTTCGTTTGAAAGACAAGGTAAGGGTTTCGTTAAGGCTTCAACTTCAATTTTCACCAAACTTTTTAATCAGAATCTTAGAAAAATTTAGTTTTTTTGATCTATTTAATTTTAGCATATGTAATAAAGTGCAGGTTTCAAGCTGCTAAAAAATCCGGTTGATTTTTGACCATTTTGCAGTCCCTGGCAGAATTTATCTTTTCAATTTTGAAGAAAATTAACCTCATATAAGTTTGTAAATGGTACAATATAAAGTAAAAAAATATCTGATTTTGAGATAAATTTCCAAACTTTGGCTTTAAGTCTTGAAAGTTTTATTCATTTACTCTTACTTACTAGAGATAATACACTCAAATTCTTAAGTTTATTTTCGTTTCATTCGGTATCGATTACCGTGGAATGAGCCATATACAGTCAGTGTCAAATGTAAGTGTACACCTTGTTCTAATATAAA
>NW_023482031.1:0-1882 GCF_013731165.1 Rhagoletis pomonella | reverse complement strand
AAAAAAAGTTAATTTAAAGCAAGTCAAGAAATTGACTTTTGGCAGAGAACTTAGATAGATAGAGAAGGTGCAAACTGAAAGTGGAAACTATTCGCGGACGAAAAATTTACAGCGTTAGAAAAGTTCAAGTCGGAATGTAGAAATTCTGTTGAATTTAATGTTGATAACATAATAAAATGTTGAGCAACATGAAATGTGATGTTCTTTGCTAGCAAATAAACGAAAATATGGTAAATCTTCACATAATTTTCATTAGTTTGTAGTTTTTGTTAAATTGTTTATCTTGTTCTCCTTTTATGAAGATGCAAATACAATTTAAAATAATGATAGTTTGGCATAAAGTTTACACACATATGTACATGCATACATAGATTGGCAATCAAAAGTGAGTGCATGGTGTTTTTTGCCTAATATTTGCAATGTTTTTCAATTAATTTTTTTTATTATCTTTTTATAAAAATGTGGTTCATGCTTTAATCAGAACTATACAAGTCACACTTTTAAGCTTTATACAGAACTTAGAAAAATTCAACGAACTTTCGTCTAAATTTTGACCTGTTTAATCTGAATATTTAGAAAAATTTTGAGTACCTACCTGAGATACATATATCGGTTTTTTAATTCTAAGAAAACAAGTGTAAGTTTTAAGCGGCTAAAAAATCGCATTGATATTTAATGATTTTTTATTGCTGACGGCTGTTTGCACTTTTGACCATATAAAAGAGAATTTCTTGTAGAATAAAATGCGCATGACCGTTTGCAAACAAAATTAAAAAAAAAAATGAACGCTCTATTTTACAAATTGCACTTGGTATATGCATAAAACCGCAAAATCCGCCGGGAAACAAAATTCATTAAAAAACAACTAGATTTTTTAGCCGCTTAAAACTTGATTTTATTTCATTAGAATTAAAAAACCGATCTATCTGTGTACTCAAATTTTTTTTTTAAATTCAGACTAAACAGGTCAAAATTTAGACGAAAATTCGTTGAATTTTTCTAAGTTCTGTATAAAGTTGACTTGTATAGTTTGGATTAAAGCATGAACCATATTTTTATAAAAAAAAAAAATAAAAAAAAAAAAATTAAATTTAATTGAAAAACATTGCAAATATTAAACAAAAAACACCATGCACTCACTTTCGATTTCCAGTCTATGTACATTATGGTGGTCCAAAAATGCATGTGAAAAAGTAAAGTCGGAATTTTTATGCTCTCACCCCCTAGGATTGTTCTATACCAAAAAAAAAATATACCCGTAAAGTTTTCCATGTATTGTATATGGGGAAAAAATAACTTTTCGTAGAAATGGTATAGAATCGTTAAAAATCAATATTTTTCTATCGGAAAACTCTGTTTATCTGTAGGAGATTCCCAATAATAATACCCAATTGTTTATTAAACCATTTTTTCATTGCAACTATAATTTATAGGCCCGCCAAAAACCCCGAAAAATGCAATGGGGCGACCAATAAAAAATCGTTAGTATTAAAAAATGGTTAAATAAACAATTGCGTATTATTATTGAAAGTCTTCTGAAGAGAACCAGAGTTTTCCGATCGAAAAATATTGATTTTCCAAAATTCTATACCATTTCTACGAAAAGTTTTTTCCCATATAAAAGTACATGGAAAACTTTGAGCACTTTGAGCGAGCTCTGAATATTATTTGATTTCAAAATAAAAAAATACTGGTATACTTTTTTCGATATAGAACAATCTAGGGGTGAGAGCAGTACAATTCCGACTTTACTGTTTTTGGACCACCCTAATGTACATACATACATATGCGTGTTTAAAATTACCTAGTTGTGAAATAATTTTGGTGGTATGAATATATACATACTTGCGCTTTCTAAAAATGGGAATAAAAATTGGATTCG
>NW_023482030.1:0-1882 GCF_013731165.1 Rhagoletis pomonella | reverse complement strand
TCATCTTCATCTTCATCTTCATCTTCATCTTCATCTTCATCTTCATCGTCATCTTCATCGTCATCGTCATCTTCATCTTCATCTTCATCTTCATTTTCATCTTCACCTTCACCTTCACCTTCACCTTCACCTTTATCTTCATCTTCATCTTTATTTCATTCGATTAAAAGTTAACGCACTATATTTCCTTATCTTAATTTGGGGCCTTTATCAAAATTTGATAGGTGTATGTAAATGTATCTTTAGAGACCTATAGTCAAATTTAGTGAGCTTGTTTTTACGTAGAACATGTTAACCCTTCACCTCCACTCCTAAGGCGTGTTTTTGACGCCTATTTCGAGTTGTTAATTAAAGATAGATGTTATAGGGTTGAAGTGCTATACAAAAGTATTAAGCAGCGAACTTTAAACCGATGAACTAAAATGCTGCAGTAAATTTTTTATTATATGTAAATGATGATGATGACCTCTAGTATAACCTCTTACGAATACCCTACTTGTTGTTTAATTAATTTAATTTCTTCATTGCTGCCCATTTCGCTCCTTTAGTTCTTTTTTTTTTTGTTGCCATATCAAGTTTTCATTTATGGTGTCCGTGAATTTATAGTTTTTTCTTCATTCTGCTTCACTGCCTTCACTGCTTCTTCTTTCGCCACATTTTCACGTATTCAAGTGGCTTGCACGGGTCGGGTATCGTTTAATTTTCGCTGATACGCTGCTATTTGAGTAGATAAGCGCAGGCAGCGCAAAAAAGTTGCTCATACTTTAGTCGGAGCTTTGTTATATATAAATTTCACAGTGATTTGTTTTTTTTTTTTAATTTTTGCCGGGTTCTGCACTTCCTGTAGTTCAACCCTACGTTATCTCATATCAGCCGTTCCATGTAATTTGAAGAATTTACTGCATACAGGCATGACGAAATAGCGATAGTTTGTATGTAAATATGTACATTAGGGTGATCCTTACAAAATCAAGTGAGCAATTTTTTTTATTCTTACCCCTTCAATCGGCAGGTAATACCACGGTCACAGATATCACATACAGATTTTGCTCCCGATTGGAGACGGTCCAAGGCCAGATGCTCCATGGATACCCAAAAAAAAAATATATATATTTTTTTCATTTAATACCCAAAATCGATACTACTAAAGTCGAAGGTGTGACATAAAAATTTTTGTTCCGATTGAAGTCGGTTAAGGCGTCTTCCTAGGGTAATCTGAATTTTGACCACTGTGCGCCCACGTCTTAAACGACTCCAATTGGGGCCAAAATTTATATGTGATATCTTCGACTATAGTAGCATCGACGTAGGGGTTGAGGCTTAGGAAATCTGATGTAAAAATTTGCTTGCTACATTTACGGACCACCCTAATGGGCAAACATATGTATGTACTTATACTCGTATTATATCACCCTAAGCCATCTAAAACAATGTTGTTAACGCTGCAAATGCAAACAAATAGCTGGTTGTTTCAATATTTTCGATGGAATCAGCGCTCTACCATTAAAAGTCTTATCGTTTTCGACAGGCAGACAGACAGATAGACAGACGGTTGGTCGTATATCAAGTATGGATATTTCTACCACTTATTTTAATCTTTGCGCGCTTTCTTCATACATATGCCTATGAACTCATACATATGTATGTATGTATATGTATGTAAATACTTTTGCATACATACTTAATTGCATATATATTTGTTTTTTTTTTACGACTTCACACCTTAATTTATTTATTTTATGACCGCTGTACTCAAACTGCAATCGGTGCGCGGCGGATTCAGCTTATGCCCAGCTATGCGTCTGTGTATATATATGTATGTATGCATATCCGTCCATGTCGTAAATTTTCTTCCTACCTGTGTTCCGTCTGCCACCTTGGC
>NW_023482029.1:0-1882 GCF_013731165.1 Rhagoletis pomonella | reverse complement strand
TTTTCTACCATTACTTTCTGTGGAAAACTCCATCGCAAAGAAATCATGTCTTGCTTTGTTTAATGTACAGCGAAGTTGAAGTCAGTCAATGAAGTGAAGTGTGTACATGAGTGAAGAAGTATAATTTTAAGTTTAATTAAATATTATGTATGTATGTATATATGTACATACCGATTTTTAAGTACATACACATATGTATGTATAATGTGACCAACTATTTCATAGATCAAAGAAGTACAGGTTAGGTTGGGTTAAGTTAACGCCGCCAGCCGATTACGAAATTTCGAATGCGGCTAATTTCGATCCTTGAGAGCTGAGCATTTTTTCACAAGTGCGAGCCAAAAGGTTTCCACCTAAGCCTCGCGAAGTTTAAAAGGAAGTGTGGAGAGGATTCCACTTCAACTTCCTCTTGACAGCTGATATAAAATGATCAGTCGAAATTTCTAGTCTCACCGCATGAATACCAATCGCACCTTTTGTACCCTTTCCTCAATGTTAGGCTTCCGCCGCCGTTGATCGTCCACCTAGTTACCTGGTTCAGGTTACCTTGAGCTAGATCAAAAAGGGTGTATAGAAATCGTTCCTTAACCAAAAGTTCCACATCATCTACATAGGTGATCACCAGACAGCCCACTTTTCCAGTTCCTCTAGAAGGTCGTTTACAACCGCAATCCAGGGCAGGGAAGAGAGAACACCACCTTGTGGAGTGCTCCCATTGACTCCGCCGCGACAGTTCTGTCACGAAGTAAGTATTGCCTCTGGAGTGACATTGTTGAAGGCCCCCTCGATATCGAATAGGCTCCTACTGCATAATCTTCATGCGTGAAAGCTTCCTCTGACGACTTTACTAATGTGTGCAGGGCGGTATTCACCGACCTTTTCTTGCAATAAGCATACGGAGCTCTCGAAAGACAGTGACTGATAGGAGAAACATGATAACCATTTCCGGCCTTCGGGATGAACGCAACACTGACTACGCTCCAAGGCTTGGGGATGTACCCGGTCCTCATGCATGGATCCAATCAATTGCACGACACCTTCAGACCGTTCCAGCTGCGCAGATATAATCGGTTCCGGCGACTTTAATGGTTTAAACGAATTTATCGCCCAGGCCATATGACGAATGTCAAGAAGAACGGAATAGAACAGTACCTGGGGGAGATTCTGTAACCAGTTAGCGACAATTTTCGAATCGCTATCGCACTTTTTAACGCAAAAACATTTATATCATACGTCAAAAAGTGCGACAGCGACCCCAAAATTGTTGCGAACTGGTTACAGAATCTCCCTCCCGAAGTACAAAATATCGTAAAGAAGTACATTTGACTGTACTTCGAAGTACGAAGTACAAGACGGAAAAAAGAAGTACTGTACTTCCGAAAGAAGTACGGTTGGTCACATTATGTATGTATAAAACTCATTTATAAAAATTTTAATTAATTTTAATCTTTTAAGAAAATCTGTATTTTCTGTTTTCAATGTACTCCCTAATTCGATTCCATTTTAATTTCTGTGGTAATCGTGTTTTTGCTGGGTATGCATTAAAAGCAGTTTTCTATAAATTCAAATATTTTCGTCCAAGCGACGTATTTGACCGATTTAGGCGGCCAAAATTATTTGTATGAAAATTTTAACTCAAAATGTTTAGAAACGACGTGTTACAATTTTTAAAACTGTAAATGTTTAAAGTCAAGTAAATAGAGGGGGGGGGGGGGGGGGGATGTCCAAGTATTCGACGAAAACAACGAAAATAAAGTTGCTTGAAGTTTGCCATCGATAGACTCCATGCTATCGAGGTCCGATTGTGGAAACATTGATACCTACGTATTCATATCCCTGCGGAGAAGGTTTATATCTAGGTGAGGATATAAAAAGGGTTGCC
>NW_023482028.1:0-1882 GCF_013731165.1 Rhagoletis pomonella | reverse complement strand
GGGCTGACATTATTATTGGTGTTAATCCTGGTTCCCAAATAACTTTTGTTTTCACCAGTGGTGAGGTAAGGGTAACCATCGGGAAGGCGAAAGCGTCCAAAGCCATTGGACCCGAGCGAATATGCATGTTGATGCTGAAAAATTTGCGTCCTGCGGGGTTAGCGTACCTAACGGAGGTCCTCAACCTGTCTATGGCCACTCCCGTCATTCCAGACATCTGTAAAATGGGGAGAGTGGTCCCACTGCTCAAACCGGGGAAACCAGCCAACAAAGGAGAGACTTATCGCCCGATAACCGTCCTTTTCCCGGTAGCGAAGACACTCAAGGCCCTGCTACTGCCGTATTTTACGAACCACCTGACACCACACCAGCGAAGCATCAGCATGGGTTCCGCAATTGTCAACAAAGTAGAAAGCCGCAACAATGTCCTCAAGTGGTTGGCCGGCAGCACTTGGGGCAAAGATAAAGAAACGTAGTTGGCAACAAACAAGGCAATTGGCCGGCCGGTTCTAAACTATGCAGCGCCCGTGTGGTCGCCTGGGACTATCAGGAAGCTACAGACTTGCCAGAACACGGCACTACGAACATCGACTGGATGCCTCCTGATGACGCTCCAACACCACCTACACGACGAGGCCCAGATGCCCCCAGTAAAGGCGCACAATACAATGCTCTGCAAACAGTTCCTTGTGGGGAGCCACAGACGCGGTCATCCCAGCAAACAACTGCTTGCAGAAGAGCCCTCGCCAAGGCACGTCAGGAGGCACCTCTACGAACTGACGAACGAAGTCCAGAGGTTTATTAAACAACCTTACCGACAGGCCCTGAACGGCATTCACAGGGAATCAGTCTCGAGTTATGTAGACTCCCGCCCTGTGAATGCCGTTCTAGGCACACAACCACCGGACGTGGACGGGACAGAACTTTGTCTGCCTCGGGAGACCCGCACTACAATAGCCCAACTTCACTCTGGCTATTGCAGGAGGCTAAACTCTTACCTGAGCAGAATCAATGAGGATGTGCCCAACCAATACCCAGCATGTGAGAGTCGCCACATGACTCCCGGCACCTCTTCACATGCCCTGAGAACCCCACTGACGACCCTGTCCCTGTGGACAGACCCTGTGGAAGTCGCACACTTCCTGGGCCTCCCCCTAGCTGAAATGGACGACAACTTTGACAGATGAACCGACCCGAGCAGAGCTTAGTAGCCGCTACAACAACAACAACAGGCACCTTTGCCAATAAGATTATAGTAAGTCCGGATATTCCAGGTGCATACCATTAAATCATACTCCTTTATAAGTTTGCCGTGGTCGTCATCAAAAACAGGGGGTCTCATCCGAGGCTGTTTGTTCTTTTTCATTTGGCGGGGTTTTAACGTGGCGGGACCCGCGATGTTTTACGCCTTCTCACTTTAGCTCGCTCCCAAACGGGTATTTGGTTGATACGCAGAGGATACGTGGATATAAATATCCGGACGTTGTGAGCTCCGATTTGAAAAGTGCATACAAGAATCATTACTGGCCACTCCCAGGTGAATTGCAGCCAAAAGTTTTCCACTTCTGCGCAGGGAACCATCCTTCACCTTCTGACAAAGTAGTATTCTTGACGTAGAACTCTTTCTGTGTAGGAGGCCTTCGGCCGCGTTTAGGGATTATAACCCTTACAGGCTAACCTAATATTCACGCAAGCTGCCAATTTACTGTCAAAAATTTCTCATGCACCTACGACTTGTATGGGGCCAACCGAAATTGAACGACGTGCGTATAAAGCTAACTCAATTTCCAATTTTTGTTCTGCGTGACATTTTGATTTGACATTTCGCTCAATGAAATCAAATGCAACCGCACGCAAGCCAATTTCGGGCGAAGCAAAAAAA
>NW_023482027.1:0-1883 GCF_013731165.1 Rhagoletis pomonella | reverse complement strand
CCCCCGAAATCTTTAAGAGTATCGGAAAATTGTTACGATTCTTTTAGGAATCTTTAAAGAAAAACATATGAAGTGGTTGACAAGAACTAGTAAAGAAATTTCTGTACGATTTCTTAAAGGAAATTCTTTAAAAAAAATTGTGAAACCTTTCAGAATTCTAGAAATTCTGGTATACAGGGTATACATATACATACGAATATGAATAGATAAAGATGTTGAGGACACAAGGAGTTCATACCAACGGTAAATGTTGTTTTTGTACGATTGCTACAACCTGTAGTTATTGAATCATGTTGTTGAACGCATGAATAATCATTTTTAACCGACTTCCAAAAAAGGAGGAGGTTATCAGTTCGTCGGAATATTTTTTTTTTTTTTTTTTTTATATATGTTACCGCATAACTTGGGACCACGTCACTCGATTTCGATAATTTGCATCGGAAAGGTAGTGTCTCAGAGGTGGTCCCATACTAATCTCGTTAAGATCCGATCAGCGGATCATGAGATATATATATATATATATATATTTTTTATATGGGAGTTGAAGTCGGTTTTTTTTTTGCTAAAAATTACTAGTTTATTATTGGTTCATGTAAGCACCTACTGCTTCTTCTGCTGCTGTCACAAATACAGCGAGCGCGAGTTTGAGAACAGAATAAACAGTATACAGAAGACGCATGTCGACTATCGAACCAATTTGAATTTAAGGCACGAGCGGTGAGGCAAGCAAGGGTATCAAAAGCGGCGCTGCCTCTGTTACTTTAGCAGTATTTTCCCTCGGCTGCCGCTGTTAATTTCATCGTCGCTATGACGATAAGCAGTGTTGCCAGAACTTTTTGGGCCGACCGGCTAAATTGGCAAAAAAAAGCGGCTAAAAACGGCTAAAATGTTTTAGTGAAATTTCACATAGACTCTGGCAAAAAACGGCTAAAATGTTTTAGTGAAAATTCACATGCTTTATTTAAATAAATCGCAAGAAACGAAAGACTAGTTAACACCATTAATTTATATCGAGTGTATATTCCTCATCATCAAATGAATCACTATTGTATATATCACCTGAATTCATTAATTTTAAGAGATCGTCATCTACAGTAAAATTATGGCAGCATTTTTCTTCACGTTTTAAACCGTATCTTATATATAAAATAGCGTTTAACGTTTTAATGCACATTGGATTTCTTTGCTTAGTTTTTATTATATTCATTGAACTAAATATTCGCTCTACTTCTGCATTACTTATAGGCAAAACAAGAAAACTAAAAACTAGGTTGGAAAGGTCAGCAAAAGGGTTTTCTCCTAGGGCATTTCGAAATTGATAAACTTCGGCCCAAAATTTTACAGTTGAGTCTAAATTACTCCAGGTATGTAACGTTAACCGTTGCCATTGCATCTCTATGGATGTTATTTCGTCGGCATTATATTTGTGTTTTTGTTGCTGTAGTTGAACAAATACTTTTGGTTTAATTACTCTTAATGCATTTCCAACCGAAAAAAGTCAATTTTTTTTAGTGTGGCAATATTTGTAGGGAGGCGTTGGCGTAATTCCTTTATTAAAGTGATAATAAAATAGCGACCATTTTCTCGAATTATTTTCTCGGCTTCGTGGTCAAAAGCGTTTGTGCTTACTTTTGTTTTTAAATACTCTTCAAAACTGTGATAAAACTGAGGAAATGGAGCAAGGTATGGTTCCAACGGGGAGCATATAGGATCAAATGTGTCCGCGCTAATAACCACTAGGGAGCATAGATGCGAAAGTAAAACATTGAGTTCATTAAAAATCTTCATTGGGTCTGCATTATTGCTTTCGAACAACTTGTTTACTTTTTGCACCTGAAAATTAGGCAAATAGTAAAATCGGCTAAAAACGGCTAACTTTTTTT
>NW_023482026.1:0-1883 GCF_013731165.1 Rhagoletis pomonella | reverse complement strand
TTACGAAATCATAAAATGATTTGGGGTTATATATTATACGTCGTTTGATTTTACACAAGTAATCTTTATAACACTTTTTGTTTAATTCAAAGAACTTGTGACGCAAAAGTGAGTATTTTACATAGTATGAGTGTAAGCCGGTTTTTTTGTGTAATCTAAAATAACGTGACTTTCTGTTTTTCAAGTTTCTCAGTTCTTTAGTGAACCATAACTGTGTTTGTTCTTCACGAACACACATGCGTTGAGGCACATACTTTTCAAATAATCTATGTACAGTACAATTAAAATGTGCAACGCTTTGCTCAACTTTTTCTTTGTATATAGGCCACGACAATTTAGACAATTCTTTATTCAGTTTTTTAAAGTTGGCTTTCGAAAAATCAAAGCGAATATTTGGTTCGTATGTTTGGACATTGCAATTTTGACCATCGTTTATAATTTCGTAAGATATCTCAATAGCAGGGTGGTAGACACCTTCGGGCAAAACTAGTGGGTCACATTTATTTACAGCCGACTTAGATGCATCATCAACATAAACAAGA
The DNA here is from genome assembly GCF_013731165.1 of Rhagoletis pomonella. NCBI lineage: Eukaryota > Metazoa > Arthropoda > Insecta > Diptera > Tephritidae > Rhagoletis > Rhagoletis pomonella. Next base: position 1,341 of record NW_023482026.1, on the reverse strand, counting down.
TCTAATACTTTGCCAAACTTATTGCGAAGTACATTAACTTGATTCAGGCAGAGTTCTGTCATCTCCTCTAAAAATACGTTATTGCACGCGCTAGACGAGAAAGGTACAATATCATTGTCAATGATGTTCCATGATACATTTGGTAAATTAAAGTCACCCAACACAATCCATGAATCAGAGGGTTTAATCATTGAATTAATTGATTTCAGTAAAGATACATGTTGTGAATACACTGATAAGTCAGATCGGGGAGGAATATAGCATAGAGCTAAGTAAGTAAACTCCCTTCCAACCTGAACACGAATGCATTTGAATTCTGCAGATTCAATGTGTGGAAGACTAACTTCTTCAGATGGTATTGAAGAGTCTACGGCAAAGAGTACGCCACCGCCGACTCTGTCCTCCCGATCTTTTCTGTAGATATGATAATTATTTGAAAGAATCTCTGAATTTAAAGTGTGAGGTTTGAGCCAAGTTTCAGTCAAAGAAATTATATTATAATTGCATTCAAGGCCATTAAGATATAAATTCGTTAATTTAGTATTTATGCCTCTTACGTTTTGATAATAAATACTTAAAGCAGATTTAGTAATCAGTTTTTTGGTTCAGTATTCTGACGGGGAATATTTGCTAAATTATTATTTTTGTTGGGCCTATACTCAAATTCACGAACGAAAGCTCCGGAGGGCCAAAAAGAACTACTAAGCAGCATGTCAAAATTTTCTAAATTTACGTCTATTTTAAATGAAGAAATATTTCTTTCATATTTAAAATTAAATTTTCTGATACTAAAGTTGACAGTTTTAACTTTGAACGAGATGTAAAACTTTATATCGTCCTCGGAAGTATCCCTCGAAAATCTAGATACAAATATAGACTTCTTTGGGGGAACCACAACCAGTCTCCTAGTATCAGACTCGATTACCGGCGGACGGGGTTGAGTAACTGAGTTACTAATTGAGGGTAGAGTAAGCGTTGGAAGATTAGATGGCGGTGCCACAACTTCAACGGGGGACGGGGAAGATACTGCAGGGTCGTTATTATAAGAAGCAGAAGTGACCGACAATGAAATTTTTATATGGGACCGAAAGAAAGAAATTTGTATTTTTATTTGACACAGTCTAATATACTTTTATGCTTAGAAACATATATACGTGCTTCTTCATTTCGACCAAAGAGCAGTTGAGTTGAAAAATAAAATCGTGTCGCAAATGGATCGATTGAATTGAAATGAAAAGCATCATATAATACTATAATAATTTTTTTATTTTTGCTTATTCGAAGCTATTAAATAAAATTAAAGCAATTCACTTATGTACACTCTAAAAGTTTTTTGTTTAA
>NW_023482025.1:0-1883 GCF_013731165.1 Rhagoletis pomonella | reverse complement strand
GGCAACCCTTTTTATATCCTCACCTAGATATAAACCTTCTCCGCAGGGATATGAATACGTAGGTATCAATGTTTCCACAATCGGACCTCGATAGCATGGAGTCTATCGATGGCAAACTTCAAGCAACTTTATTTTCGTTGTTTTCGTCGAATACTTGGACATCCCCCCCCCCCCCCCCCCTCTATTTACTTGACTTTAAACATTTACAGTTTTAAAAATTGTAACACGTCGTTTCTAAACATTTTGAGTTAAAATTTCCATACAAATAATTTTGGCCGCCTAAATCGGTCAAATACGTCGCTTGGACGAAAATATTTGAATTTATAGAAAACTGCTTTTAATGCATACCCAGCAAAAACACGATTACCACAGAAATTAAAATGGAATCGAATTAGGGAGTACATTGAAAACAGAAAATACAGATTTTCTTAAAAGATTAAAATTAATTAAAATTTTTATAAATGAGTTTTATACATACATAATGTGACCAACCGTACTTCTTTCGGAAGTACAGTACTTCTTTTTTCCGTCTTGTACTTCGTACTTCGAAGTACAGTCAAATGTACTTCTTTACGATATTTTGTACTTCGGGAGGGAGATTCTGTAACCAGTTCGCAACAATTTTGTGGTCGCTGTCGCACTTTTTGACGTATGATATAAATGTTTTTGCGTTAAAAAGTGCGATAGCGATTCGAAAATTGTCGCTAACTGGTTACAGAATCTCCCCCAGGTACTGTTCTATTCCGTTCTTCTTGACATTCGTCATATGGCCTGGGCGATAAATTCGTTTAAACCATTAAAGTCGCCGGGACCGATTATATCTGCGCAGCTGGAACGGTCTGAAGGTGTCGTGCAATTGATTGGATCCATACATGAGGACCGGGTACATCCCCAAGCCTTGGAGCATAGTCAGTGTTGCGTTCATCCCGAAGGCCGGAAATGGTTATCATGTTTCTCCTATCAGTCACTGTCTTTCGAGAGCTCAATATGCTTATTGCAAGAAAAGGTCGGTGAATACCGCCCTGCACACATTAGTAAAGTCGTCAGAGGAAGCTTTCACGCATGAAGATTATGCAGTAGGAGCCAATTCGATATCGAGGGGGCCTTCAACAATGTCACTCCAGAGGCAATACTTACTTCGTGACAGAACTGTCGCGGCGGAGTCAATGGGAGCACTCCACAAGGTGGTGTTCTCTCTTCCCTGCCCTGGATTGCGGTTGTAAACGACCTTCTAGAGGAACTGGAAAAGTGGGCTGTCGGGTGATCACCTATGTAGATGATGTTTCCACTTTTGGTTAAGGAACGATTTCTATACACCCTTTTTGATCTAGCTCAAGGTAACCTGAACCAGGTAACTAGGTGGACGATCAACGGCGGCGGAAGCCTAACATTGAGGAAAGGGTACAAAAGGTGCGATTGGTATTCATGCGGTGAGACTAGAAATTTCGACTGATCATTTTATATCAGCTGTCAAGAGGAAGTTGAAGTGGAATCCTCTCCACACTTCCTTTTAAACTTCGCGAGGCTTAGGTGGAAACCTTTTGGCTCGCACTTGTGAAAAAATGCTCAGCTCTCAATGATCGAAATTAGCCGCATTCGAAATTTCGTAATCGGCTGGCGGCGTTAACTTAACCCAACCTAACCTGTACTTCTTTGATCTATGAAATAGTTGGTCACATTATACATACATATGTGTATGTACTTAAAAATCGGTATGTACATATATACATACATACATAATATTTAATTAAACTTAAAATCATACTTCTTCACTCATGTACACACTTCACTTCATTGACTGACTTCAACTTCGCTGTACATTAAACAAAGCAAGACATGATTTCTTTGCGATGGAGTTTTCCACAGAAAGTAATGGTAGAAAA
>NW_023482024.1:0-1883 GCF_013731165.1 Rhagoletis pomonella | reverse complement strand
ACGGGAATAAATATCTGTACAGTAGACCAATTAAATAAAAAAAAAAACGATTTTTGAAGTGAAACTTCCTAATTGACTTCGGAGATGTTTGCGTTAAAAATATAACGCTACGGTGAAGGTCATACAGTAGTCCACGGTTAATTGGTGCTGAAAGGTTGCACAATTTTTGGTTAAATTACTCGACGACTCAATAAAACGATGCTCGTTTAATTGAACAGATCGTTGAATTACAGAAGTCCTGCTTATGGCAAAAACTAACAAATTAGTAGAAAAAAATACTGTTGATTTTTTAATTTCTTTTTGTGGCGGGTGTTGCGTATTTTCCTCCGTATAAAAATCGATTTTGATCATGAACAAAAAAAATGTATACAAATCTGGCCCATAGCTTCGTGAGTATATTGATTAATTCGTGTGTTTTGAAATTTTGTTTCTTGTTTTTGTCGCACGGTGCAATCATATCCAAACTGTATGAATTTGTTTGCAATATTATTTCTGCAAATTTCTCAATTACTTTCCGGCAGGAATTAATGTAGTGGATGATGATTGTAAAACCAATGGTGGACACATGGGTACCCTGGTTATAAGCTTGCGTAGGCGTCGACTTTAGTAGCTTATAGGTGCGGTACCACACAACCTAGTTTCATAAGTAACCACACAAACGACGCAAAAATACCTTACTTTCCTAAACCCGAAGTTTCAATGCGCTACATCCCAGCAAAAAATCGGTAATCGCTTTTAGTGGTAACGTGTTCTAGAAGGCATAGCGTTATAATGCCTTCGAATTTTTCCGCTTCTTTTAGGCATTGCCGGTAATGCAAAGTAGAATGTCCAACAATATTTTATTTATTTCGCTTCTTTGTTTGATTTCAGGGAATGCAAAGTAGAATGTCCTATAATATTTCTTTTTTAATTCGTTTCTTTGCTTCATTTCCGGAATGCAAAGTAGAATGTCCTACAATATTTTATTTGTCTCGCTTCTTTGCTTCATTTCAGGGAATGCAAAGTAGAATGTCCTACAATATTTTTTTTATTTCGCTTCTTTGCTTCATTTCGGAGAATGCAAAGTAGAATGCTGCATCGTAGTCAGCTGAAAAATAGAATGAATACCCAAAAATTCTCTTTCTACCGTTACTTTCTGTGGAAATTTGTCTCGCATAAAAATCATGTTTTGCTTTGTTCAATTTGCAGCGAAGTTGAAGTCAGTCAATGAAGTGAAGTACAAGAGTGAGGAAGTACAATTTTAAGCTTAGTTAAATATGCATGTATGTACATACCGATTTTTAAGAAAATCTAAATATCTAAAAAAATACATATGTATGTATAAAAGCTGATTTATAAAAATTTTAATTAATTTTAATCTTTTAAGACATTTTCTGATTTCAATTTAATATAAATAAGTATGTACTTATCTAGGCATTCTACATTAGTTTCTCTGTAAGGCATTCTTTGTTCGCTTCTCTGGATTCTGTTTATCCATGCGTTCTCCCTTCGTTTGAAGGTAATGCTGCGGGTAAGGGCTTACCTCCAATGACATGCCCATGTTAAAATAAGGCCTTCTTGAAGCGAAAGGGTAAGCGATTCCCATCGCCTAGCTCGTTTCCACTTTCGTTTCTGTGGTAATCGTGTTTTTTGCTGGGATGTAGAGGTACTTTAGCTACAGCAGTTCAAATTTGCTAGTGGACACACGGGTACTCGGTTATATGTTCTAGGGTTAAAAAATGGAGAGATACATGGACGATATTTTTAAAAGCTTCATTAAAAAACTCAAAGTTATGAAAAATATCTTCACTAAGATCACAAAAAAGAACGCATTCTTGTAATTTAATTATTATATTCAGACCTTAACGTGCCTACATGTGAATGCATATTGTTCATTCACCTAA
>NW_023482023.1:0-1883 GCF_013731165.1 Rhagoletis pomonella | reverse complement strand
TTTGCAAAATCTCATCGGTTCTTTATTTGAAACGTTAGATTGGTCCATGACATTTACTTTTTGAAGATAATTTCATTTAAATGTTGACCGCGGCTGCGTCTTAGGTGGTCCATTCGGAAAGTCCAATTTTGGGCAACTTTTTCGAGCATTTCGGCCGGAATAGCCCGAATTTCTTCGGAAATGTTGTCTTCCAAAGCTGGAATAGTTGCTGGCTTATTTCTGTAGACTTTAGACTTGACGTAGCCCCACAAAAAATAGTCTAAAGGCGTCAAATCGCATGATTTTGCTTATTTACGAAGCCATTCAACCAGAAATGAGCCTCATCGCTGAACAAAATTTGTCGATAAAAAAGCGGATTTTCTGCCAACTTTTCACACATTCAACACATTTCGAACCGAACACTGATTTTGGTAATAAAATTCAATGATTTGCAAGCGTTGCTCGTTAGTAAGTCTATTCATGATGAAATGTCAAAGCATACTGAGCATCTTTCTCTTTGACACCATGTCTGAAATCCCACGTGATCTGTCAAATACTAATGCATGAAAATCCTAACCTCAAAAAAATCACCCGTTAAAACAGAAAAACATTTAATGTTTTATTTAACATACGGCCTATAGCTCAAAAATAATTATTAAATTAGTTACGAATTTTTAAATTTCAGCGACTATGTTTGTTACGTCGTTTTGTATTTCAGGTGACGATATGTATGTAATGCGTAAAGGAATTTTTGTTAATGACATCAGATTTGAGCAGTTCATTCAATTATGAAAAATGAGGTGTCCATTGATCGAAGAGGGTTGCCGCCTATACAAAAAATTATAAGATTTGGGCTGTTCGTTGGACAAAAAGTGAGTTGTCAAATGAAGAGACTTGGCCTCCAGATGTGCAATAAGGTATTTAGCGGGCATGTCTCTCTGTCCGTCCGTCTGTCCGTTCGTCCGTTCGTCCGTGCAAAAATTTAGATATCTCAAAGAAATTCGGTATGTAGGTTTACCAAGGTAGTTGGGTATTGAAATTCTTCTCATATAACGGTATTTTCGAAAAATGCAAAAACTACGATATTTCAGTAAATATTGGATCCAAATTAGTGAAAATTACTATGTGAAGTCGAATTTTGGTAAATTTGGTAATTTTTGGAAAATGGGCGTGACCCCGCCCACTTATTATGAAATGCTATATCTCAGTACGAGCCTTACCTAGCGCCTAGCTAAGGAATCGGTGCACTTAATAATCTTAGTAAAAGGAAGAAATTCATTGAAAATTATTCTAATCGGACTAAAATTACACCCACTTCCCGTATAACGGTCAATTTCATACATCCGAGAACTCCGATATTTCAATAACTAAGGACGCTAATTTACTCCATGTTAATGCCAAATAAAGGAGTTTTACATTAAAACCCCATATCTGAAAATCAGTTGTATGTAGGCAATAATTAGGTTATAGTGACCCGATCTTTGTTAATTTTACTGTAAACTATCTGTTGATAATGAGTGAAAATAGTGCGAAATTTCATGTTTCTAGCTGCATATATGGAGAAGTTTAAACAAATAATTTCATATCTGAGCAATCAGTTGTATGGAGGCTATAGGTTATAGCGATCCCATCTTCGCCATTTTCACTATAAGTATAGGGCTATTCTCCAAATCTTGCAAAGCTATTGCACGTAGCACCGATTGCATGGATTGCATAACTTGCAAACACACAACAACAAAATACATGGGAAACAACATTTCCTATCGCTGCAAAATATGCAACGTTGAAACCCATGTATATGTTTTGCAAAATAGTATAACAAGATAAATGCGCCCCTGTGCTAGTTGTTTTGTTGTTGGAATTGCTACATATTTCTCTCATCTCGCTCACTTCATTTTTTTTTT
>NW_023482022.1:0-1883 GCF_013731165.1 Rhagoletis pomonella | reverse complement strand
ACTACGTAAGTTATAAGCGATCAAATAAAAATACCCAGGTTGCGCAATTTCAACGTATACCTCAAAACGTATGTATGGTATAAAGAAGAGTGAAATATCTAGCTATGCTCTGTTTCTATTGAGTTAAAAGTTCAATTTATGAATGAAATTACCCATATTTTTAACTTTTTTTTTAAATTTATTTATGTTTATACTATATTCTAACAATCTTGATCTTGATGTGTAAGGGTGGAAGTATGATTTTCTCTTTCTTGACAAGAGGGGTGTATTTGATGTTATCCACAACAACGGTAAACTCGACTCTTTCCGGCCAATCCTTTCTGACGTAGTGGTCCTTACGAGCTCGGCTATCCCACTTGCAGAGGAAGCAGCAGTGCTTGGTGTAGCCACTTTGTAGACCGCATAGCATTGCAACGACTTTGAGATCAGAACATATTTTCCAATCATGCTCTTCATATTTGATAAATTTGGGTATTTTTTGCATTTCCTCGTAGGTTTCCTTTGTATTTACTGCATGTGCAATCGGGATAGAAGGCTTTTTGTTACCAATATGCAATAATACAGCCTTCAAACTCAGTTTATTGCCGTCTATGAACAATCGCCACTCTTTTGAATCATATGTTTGACCAAACTCTTTGAATAAACCAGGGATGTCGTTGCAGTAGCATATACTGTCTTTCTTGGTATAGTGTTTGGAAAATGGTTCGTGACGAGTTCTACTATATGTCACCTTAACATCGGATGACACAAATTTAAATTGTTGCATACGAGAAGTGTGGATCTCGGCCTTTTCCTTGTATAGTTCCAAATCTCTTATCCAATCATTAAGTTGTGCTTGTGACAGAACGTTTCTTTCGTTTTCCATGCGAAATTCAGTACAACTTGATCCCCCGCACTCAGATGTTACTGTTGACAATGGAACTGGATCCGCAACTGCCGTTGAATGTAGTACTGGTAATGTCACTGTAGGTACGCTAGCATAGGTTACTCCTCTTGATCTTCCAACGCCAAGTACTTTTGTTTGACAAATATAACACTCTATTGAATGGCAAGTAGGTTCTCTCCATATCATTGGTGTATCAAATTTTGTTTGTTGTCCTGATTCCCACTGAATCGATTCTACTCGACACGATGTACACAAAGTGTTCGGTGTCCATGGTTTTTCAGCATTTTTAGGCTCAATTCCAAAATACTTGGAGTATAAAGTTTTGATATGATCTGAGAACACTCGTCGTCGCCTTATGATAGTATATTGGCCACACATGAAACAGAACATATCTGGATCCTTATTACACTCAAATTCTCGCGTCCTTTTACTCATTTTATTTTTTTTAATAAATCACGGTTTTGAAATTAGACTTATGAACTGAACTATCTCCGGCGAGCCTTGAAGATGTTATGAAGTTTCAAAGCGCATTAACTCATATTTATACTCGGAACAAGAATAAAATTGAAAAAATCAAATCTTACCTAGACAGAAAGGTTCCTTTTTATAACAAGCCGAGAAAAGAAAATACTACCTGTTTTAGATGTAGGCTTTAGAAATTTTCTGTGTCTTATAATTTTGAAAATCTACCTGCATACTTACCCATAACTGACGGAAATAATACATGTTTATAACTACATGCCTACAGCAGGTTTCGAACCCAACCACTCTTCCTTTCGATGCAACCACTCTACCTACTATAATAAAATTCGAGTATTAAAAGTACTATTTGATTTATTTAAAGAAAATGTGTTATCATTGTTATGGTGTTATTCGTTTATCCGGATAATATCTCACTTGCACTTTATACCTTTAATATATGTATGTATGTATAGGTACATACATTGAAGTTGCGCAACCTGGGTATTTTTATTTGATCGCTTATAACTTACGTAGT
>NW_023482021.1:0-1884 GCF_013731165.1 Rhagoletis pomonella | reverse complement strand
TGTATAAAAGAACGGGCTTACACAGTGATTACCTAAGGTACTCAGTTTTGCGGCATAGCTACTTTGCATTAAATAAGAAATGTTATAATTCATATTTATGTAAAATTAAAAAGAATTTAATTAACAATCCTAATATCTTCCGATGAAGTTTTACACTATTTAAAAACCTTAAAAGCGTCATTTAGGCCTGGACCTGATCATATTCCGACCTGTTTTCTTAAAAACTGCGCTGAGAACATCTGCGAGCCTTTAACAACTGTATTCAACATGGCGTTTTTCCGTCAGCCTGGAAGGAGTCTTTCATAATACCACTTCACAAAAACGGCAGCAGGTCCTCTATAGAAAACTATCGAGGCATAGCGAAACTCTCCGCTATCCCCAAATTATTCGAAGCAATTATTGTTAACCAGCTGACATATTCTATATCTTCTTCAATTGCACAATCTCAACACGGGTTTTCTAAAGGAAAATCTACTATGACTAATTTATTGGAGTTTACAACTCATGTCTCAAACGGTTTTAGAGAAAATGCTCATACCGACGTAATATACACCGATTTCAGTAAAGCTTTTGACAAAGTATGTCACTCGTTACTCATCCGTAAACTCGACCTAATCGGCTTTCAGCCCAGTCTTATTCAATGGATCTCATCTTACCTCTCTGATATAACACAAAGAGTTGTTGTTAATAATTGTTCCTCCAACATCATTAAAGTTTCTTCAGGAGTTCCTCAGGGAAGCCACCTTGGTCCGATTCTGTTCCTGATATTCATTAATGATATTTCTTCTATAATAAAACATTCAAAAATTTTAATGTATGCCGATGATGAGAAACTTTTTAAAACCTTGTCCTCTATCGAAGAAAGGTCTTTGTTACAAGCGGATCTGAACAACGTGGGTAGTTGGTGTAATACAAACTATATGCCACTAAACCTTCAAAAATGTAAAGTTATGTGTTTCTCTCGGAGGGCTGTTCAACCAGCTGTTTATTCAATATCAAATTATAATCTGGAGCAGGTATCCAATTTTGTCGATCTTGGTATCACAATGGATTCCAAACTCAATTTCAACCATCATATTAATGTTACAGTCAATAAAGCCAAAGGCGTTTTTGCATTTGTAAGGCGATGGTCAAAAGAGTTCAAAGATCCTTATGTTACAAAAGCTCTTTTTACCAGTTTAGTTAGACCTATACTAGAATACGGATCTAATGTTTGGAATCCCCGCTACCAAGTTCATTCAGAAAGGATTGAATCAATTCAAAAACAATTCTTGCTTTTTGCATTGCGTAATTTTAACTGGGATTCAGATTACAATCTCCCCCCTTACACAAGTCGTCTAAAGCTCATAAATTTGCCAACACTCGCAAGTCGTAGAGAAATGCTGGGTATAATATTTATCGTAAAATTAATGACAGGCTCGATTAATAGCCCAGGCCTCCTGGCTGAGGTAAATTTTAATGTTCCTTCTCGAGTGTCAAGACACTTTCGACCTCTATTTTTAAAGCCATGCTAAACTAATTTTGAACTAAACGAATCATTCCGTGGTTTATGTCAAGATTTTAACTGTCATTCCAGCACGTTTGACGTATCGGACTCGATTTTTACTATAAAGAAAACTATTATTTCCACTCTCAATAATTGAAATACTATCTTTAGCATATCCAATCAGCTGATGAATTTGATTCTGTAGCTGAATAGTTTTAGATCTCGACACTTAACAAACTCCTGTTTCCACTACTCGGCACCAAAAAACTAAAAAAAAAACTCAGTGCGTGTAGTCCCTACGCGCGGAAGAAGTGAAACTTAATAGAGGAAATTCTTCATCTTCATCTTCATCTTCATCTTCATCTTCATCTTCATCTTCATCTTCATCTTCATCTTCA
>NW_023482020.1:674-1884 GCF_013731165.1 Rhagoletis pomonella | reverse complement strand
AAATTTCGGCGATTGGTGAGAAGTGGTTACGCTCTGTTTGCTGATTGGCGAGCACAGGGTTGCTTCTTAAGAAATGCCTTGTTCCATTTCATACAATTTCGCACACAATGGCAGCACTGAAGTAAAAATGCAACTAAAAATGCATCAAACTTGAAGTCGGAAAATGAAAATTGGAAGAACAACTTAATATTTTTTCTTTATAAATTTACTAGCAATTACCCGGCGTGCTTCGCTGCGCCTTAAATGTATTTTTGTGTTGTAACTCTCCCCCTAAGCTCTTATGGCCTCATTTACAAAATATTTTTAAAGAACTTTATGAAGTTAGATTTAAAAAAATCGATCTATGAAGCATTGTTTATTTTTTTTTTGAGTTAATATATTTTCGAAGGTAATTAGAAAATATGTAAAGAACCGACTTTCTCTTGGAAATTTAATTTATAATCTTATAACTGGAGTCTACTATCGCACCCTTTCCTCAAACGTGTATTGATTCAATATTCAAATAACGTATATTTATATAATTTGAAAAAATCTCCCTACTATACAAATATGTACAGCAATATTAAATAATATTTTCAAATGTTGTGAGAGGGAGTAACAAAACAAAATTACTTTTAAGGCGCAGCGAAGCACGCCGGGTATTCGCTAGTGTCACATGAAATTAACTGAGCAAAGTACAATGAATAGCTGTTAAACAATGGCACCATCTACTTTAAATGAAACATACTTATTTTCGTGGGGGATACTCACACACCATATACTTTTCTATTGAAATTTTTCCTGAATTTTCCTAGCTATAAACCTCCAACGAATGCAAAACCGTGAAAATCGGTTCGTGCGTTCTGGAGTTATAGCGTCAGGAAGGAAAACCCTACTTATTTTTATATTAATTTTTATATTAAAGAAGATTAAAGAACTGTCCGCATTACTCAATTTTATTTTTCACTAAAACGGTATTCATGAATTTTTTAATTTTTTTTTTATTTGCTTCCGCATACTTTTGACATAACGGCTTTCATTTTATGCCGATATTAAACAAATACAGCCTAAGTTTACCCGGGTCCACGTTTTGGTCTGTATCTCGTGACCCAAGTCACCCAGCTATATGAAAAGTGCTCAATCTTAAAGCATTCATGAACAGCTTTCATTTGATACCCATATTAAACAAATACACCCAAGGTTACCCAGGTCCACGTTTTGGTCTATATCT
>NW_023482020.1:0-574 GCF_013731165.1 Rhagoletis pomonella | reverse complement strand
AAAGTGCTCTATCTTAAAGCATTCATGAACAGCTTTAATTTGATACCCATATTAAACAAATACATCCTAAGGTTACCCGGGTCCACGTTTTGGTCTGTATCTCGAGACCCTAGTCACCCAGCTATATGAAAAGTGCTCAATCTTAAAGCATTCATGAACGGCTTTCATTTGATACCCATATTGAACAAATACACCCAAGGTTACCCAGGTCCACATTTTGGTCTATATCTCGAGACCCTAGTCACCCAGCTATATGAAAATTGCTCTATCTTAAAGCACTCATGAACAGCTTTAATTTGATACCCATATTAAACAAATACATCCTAAGGTTACCCGGGTCCACGTTTTGGGGCCACGCCCCCTTTATATATCAAAATATTTTTTACCCTGTGACCATCCCTGGAAGATATCCAGTGCGTGTGTAAAATTTGGTTACGATCGGCTTATTCGTTTAGGAGCCAAGTGTGTCTATAGGTACATACATAATTTGAATTTTATATATATAGATGTATGTATGTATGTATGTTTGTGAGAAAAGTGGCCATGGCCCATTAAAATTGTTTCATGTTCTTGC
>NW_023482019.1:0-1884 GCF_013731165.1 Rhagoletis pomonella | reverse complement strand
ATATTCATATTCATATTCATATTCATATTCATATTCATATTCATATTTATATTCATATTCATATTCATATTAATTTACATATTCATATTCATATTAATTTTCATATTCATACTCATAGTCGTATTAATATTCATTGTTCATATTCATATTAATTTTCATATTCATATTCATATTAATTTTCGTATTCATACTCATAGTCGTATTCGAGTTTCAACTCGATTTTTAATACAAATTCTTGAGCATGCGCTCCATCCATCAGTGCAAAATCTGAGTCTGAGCTTAAGGATCCGTTCTTGTTTGATATAGCAGTGGTAGTGATAGCCATTTTTCCAATACATGCTTGGTAGACAAAAGCCGGTCTGGAGCTGCCACAGTAGAAGACTGGGGCAGCGTTTACTCGCAGCAGGTAGTTAGGAGAAGTGGCCATCATTAGAGTCTGCGGCAAGGATTTTACCTTGAAAAAGCCGACAAAGTTGCAGCCGGGCTGTCAATGTTAATGCCGAGCATCTCAAGAAGGCATCACCATACTTAAGCGTGGTGAGGAATATTTTATTGTATGGAGCGTCAATATGGTCGATAAAGTTATAAACGAAATCACACGCTCGTGCAGATTGGTCCCTGTATTGATTTTGCGATATAAGAGTATGTTGTGCGTTCCGAACAACGTCAGAAGAAACAGTGCAGGTAATCGCAAGATTCTGTCCTATTACTATAGGGCCAAGAGGAATAGTTGGAGCTGCGCATAAGCTGGGACCACTGGGACCAATCAACTAACGAACGCGGGAGCTATAGACTTATTATTTTTTGAAAGAAAATGGCTTAACAGAGAACAAGGGCACTGGCCTTCCATCCGAACCAAATACTAACTGAACATGGTTGTTTTAAAGCATCTGACTTTTTTAGAGGAGTGCTCTGTGAAGAGCAAATAATAAAAGTTGCTCAACATTATTTTTTTGTTTGTCTGCACTTCGCAACCGATAGATACGACTTGAGCATAAAGGTGTGGATTCCTTCTAAGCTTCACAATTTTGGGGATATCACAATTGAGTTGCTTAAAAATTGGTCTCTTAATTTTCTTATGGAAAGCACTATGGTATTTGTAACTTGTGTCAAGTAGAACAACGGCGCGGATATTCGTAGAAAACCCATAGAAAATATTGGAACGTGACAGATAAGCCACAAACGCTCCGGATCTCAATGCACAAAGAAAATTATTTTTCTTATTCATATTCAGATGGTCCTATTTATTTTCATATTCCTTTATATTTTCCTATTAACTTTTATTTTTTTATCGTATCGACATCTACGATATTTCACATGAAAAAGTCTCTTCCATCATATTTTTTGTATGTACTATATTTTTATATATATATTTTTTAGGGAATTAAAGCTTGTATTACTTGTTTGGTAGCCTTTTGGAGAATAAAAACCAAAAATTCAGGCAAGAACAGCACTTGTAAATATGCATACATAAACAAAACTATAAAACAAGCACAGAATAATGATGAATTATAATTATCAACCAACCACACACGCGCAACATATCTAGATTGGGCGCCTACGCAGGAGTGTTGGCATGAATCGTGCCTCGAAGTGGGCTTTACATAGATTACGTGCAAAGCAGCCAGTCAAACAACAAAATCTCAAAAAAAAAAAGATGACTGACTGGCTGTGCGGCTGCGCGGCAACATATGTACATAAGTTATCGATGTTGGTGCGCGGCTGCCACCAATAGTTTGCAGATTAAGTAGTTGCATATTCGACTTGTTCGACTGTCTGTCAAAAAACACAATCTATTAAACTTATCAAAAGCAAAAAAAAAAAATATTAATAAAACTAACAAAGTGCAGTCTGACTGTCGATTTTCGTGCGGTTTTGAAAAAA
>NW_023482018.1:0-1884 GCF_013731165.1 Rhagoletis pomonella | reverse complement strand
TTGATATGAAAATTCTTTTATCGTAGGATACATTTTCAACATTTTAGAATCATCTTACACATTCGTGTTTTCGCACAAACTTTCACTTTTCACACTTTTTCCTATTGCAATGGTTTGTAGAGTTGGAGCAAGGCCAGAAAATGTTTTCCAATGCTAAGTCTACCCAGTCTACAGTTAGTACTAAATAGATAGATAGACTGGATGGAGGAGTATCAAGCAATTTTTAGGGCGGTAGACAGTAAATGTGCCTAGCTTCTGGTCACAACCCTCCAAGGTGTGCTAGTCTTCTTCTCGTAAGCTCATCACACTCTAAAAGGAGATGCAATGGAGTTTTTGATGCCAAGTCGCCGTAGCCACGGCAATCGTGTGCACTAATCCCCATGGTGTAAATATGGGCTAGCAGCCTGCATTGACTCGTTAGCAAACCCATTATAAATCTTAAGCTTATCTTTTGGAAGGTGACTCGTTCCCTAGATTTCTTGGGGTTGCCAAAAGTTCTTTCGCATGCGCCATTCCAGGAGTATTCTCATAATTTGCTCTTCAGAACTGAATGTTCTTCTGCTCTAAACTCTCATCTGATGGTATAAGATTCCAATACCAATAAATAACAATTTATCAAGCCTTACATTCGAGAATAAGTGTGAAATAGGTTGGCCTTCGATTCAAGAACTAGGCCATTCGCCGGCAAAATGGATCCTACGATATCCAATGCGTTCTACCATTTTCGTAAATTCGAAATCCAGCCCATTCGCAAAGGGAAAAGTTATTGATAAAGAGAGATTTCGGAAGGTTCTGAAATTCATTTCCGCGTGAATTGCAATGTAGTTCGCTTTGGATTCAAATCGGCAGGGGTTGAAATTCACTCGGATGTGAGTTGCAGAAGCTGCCTGATTGCCTCATTTTTACAATAAAATACCTCACATTCTCTCTTGCGGCTAACTATTGTTTCGAACGTACATCTATCCGCTTTTCGTTCATTTTCCGTCACTTTTGAATCTAATTTGGACATACCAATACGACTTTTATAATTTTCGATCGCTTGCCAGTAATCAGTGTGGGTTCATCGGTGGGGTGCAATAACACCATACGCAATAAGGTCATATGGTCTTATTTCCATTTTGTTTTGGGAATAAAACCATATGACGTTATTTCCAATCCAGAAGTGAAAGTCATATTCAAAATTGTACAAAGGTGTTGCGGATTTCTTCTTCAATATACAAATAAATTGATAATATAAAAGCCAATGTGACAATTTCTTGTTGGGAGCCATAGACGGGGCCATCCAAATGTGCAACTGCTTGCAGAAGAGCCCTCTCCCAGGCACGTCAGGAGGCATTTCTACGAACTGACGGACGAAGTCCAGAGATTCATTAAAGAACCTCTGAACCCGTCAGCTTATCCACAGACCCTGAGCGGCATTCACAGAGAGTCAGTCTCGAGTTATGTAGACTGCAGACCTGTGAATACCGTTCTGGGCGCACAACCACCGGACATTGACGACACGGAGCTTCACCTGTCTCGGCAGACTAGAACCACAATAGCCCAACTTCGCTCTGGCTACTGCAGAAGGTTAAACTCATACTACCTGAGTAGACTAGACGCGTTTGTGTCCCCATGACTCGAAACATCTCTTCGTATGCCCGGAAAACCCGACAGCCCTAACGGCTTTGTCCCTGTGGACAGACCCTATTAAGGCTGCACGCTTCTTAGGGCTTCCGTTAGTGAAGCTTGACAACAACGACTGAGATATTAACCGATCTGGGCGGGTTTGTTGTGGCCGCTACAATAACAACAACAACAACAACAACAAAATTGAAATTTGCACATTATCAGACTAGAATTGGAGGGGCTAAAAAACTGTGTACTCAAAAAAATTCTAACACT
>NW_023482017.1:0-1884 GCF_013731165.1 Rhagoletis pomonella | reverse complement strand
TTTATTGATAACGTTCTTGCACCTGCACATAATATTACATATATGTATGTAAGTACATACTAACTTTCTTCTTATTTGGGGCTGACAAACTTTAACTTAAGAGTCGACTTTATTTCGTCTACTAATATGCCCCAATAGTTTTGGAGTCAAATGAAAATGCATTTCCCACGCATAAATATATGTATCTATATGTACTACCAGAGAACTTAGATAGATAGAGAAGGTGCAAACTGAAAGTGGAAACTATTCGCGGACGAAAAATTAACAGCGTTAGAAAAGTTCAAGTCGGAATGTAAAAATTCTGTTGAATGTTGATAACATAATACAATGTTGAGCAACATGAAATGTGATGTTCTTTGTGAGCAAATAAACGAAAATATGGTAAATCTTCACATAATTTTCATTAATTTGTAATTTTTGTTAAATTTTTTATCTTGTTCTCCTTTTATGAAGATGCAAATACAATTTAAAATAATGATAGTTTGGCATAAAGTTTACACACATATGTACATGCATACATATACTGGCAATCAAAAGTGAGTGCATGGTGTTTTTTGCTTAATATTTGCAATGTTTTTCAATTAATTTTTTTTTATTATCTTTTTATAAAAATGAGGTTCATGCTTTAATCAAAACTATACAAGTCAAACTTTCAAACTTTACACAGAACATAGAAAAATTCAACGAATTCTCGTCTAAATTTTGACCTGTTTAATCTGAGTTTTTAGAAAAATTTTGAGTACGCAGATAGATCGGTTTTTTAATTCTAGTGGAACAAGATCAAGTTTTAAGCGGCTAAAAAAATCCGGTTGATTTTTAATGATTATTTATTTGTGACGGCTTTTTGCACTTTTTACCAAATCAAAGGGAATTTCTTGTAGAATAAAATGCGCCTGACCGTTTGCAAACAAATAAAAAAATTAGCGCTATTGTTTACAAATTGCACTTGCTATATGCATAAAACCGCAATTCCCGTCGAAAATAACATAAAAGTTTAACTTAAAAACATTGCAAATATTAAACAAAAAACAGGATGCACTCACTTTGCCAGTGTACATACATATTTGTGTTTAAAATTAACTACTTATGAAATAATTTTTGTGGCACGAACATATATATACTTGCGCTTTCTAAAAATGGGAATAAAAATTGGATTCGCATAAAATTTTAATTCGAATAACTAATATTTTAGTGAAAATATTTACAATAAAGCTTTCAGTAACTTTTGGCAAATTTGAGCGATTATGTGAAATTATGCATGCGTTTGTACCTACATATCCATTTACATATATTATTTTAAACTAAGCTAATAGTAAAATTTAAAATCGAATATGGATATGACAATTAAAAAAAAAAACAAAAAAATTTATTACTTGGTCCGTCCGGGATTTGAACCAAGACAAACGGCGAGACGCCAAAAAGTTGTATCGCCTCTAGCGTACACGCCACGGCACATTACTGAAACGGCAATCTCTAAATCACTACATATATGAAATTTTTCATTCGTCCAAGGAGACAAACGCATGTGTGCATTTATAAATGTAAATATGTGCATAAAAATGTACGATTGTTCTGCTTTCGTCTTCCCCTCGCCGTCCTCCATCACCAGACAAATTATTAAATTTCTGCGAATTGCCACGACGCCACCAAAATTAACCCTTGGTTGACGAAATATTTAGGTTTTCGCATAAGTTTACATTTAATAAAGCCATACTCGTACATTTTATATGGAGAAGAATATTAATTAATTTAAAATTCTGCATGTAACCATGTTCTCGACGATACATGTAACTTTCATCAAGATTAACCATAAAAATTGTGCTTCATTAACAGTTGGAACCAGCTGAAACCAAAAAAAACTATGTCCGCAAAATGGGTTAAAAA
>NW_023482016.1:0-1884 GCF_013731165.1 Rhagoletis pomonella | reverse complement strand
CGAAGTTAAGCGTAATCATTTGTGTTTCTCTTGCCTTCGATATGGTCATTCTACACGTGAATGTCGTACCAAAACGTTGTGTACGGTAAATGGTTGCCAACGCAAACACAACAGGATGTTGCATGATCAAAACCCCAACCAGCCCGACCAGCGGTGTTCTGTTCAGCCTGCCGAGCAGCAGGTGTAAACCCCAAACCGCAGTAATGAAAAGGAGCAAAGAATAAATTTGGTTCGTGAGTCTATACTCAGCTGTAAGCTGACAACCCCTGATGAAAGTAAGATATTGTTCCGTACTTTGCCCGTAACCCTGTATGGACCACGACAACGGGTAGATACATACGCTATGCTGGATGAGGGCTCATCCATAACGATGGTCGACAGCAGCTTAGTTGAAAAGTTGGGTGTTAAGGGCCAGCAACATTTGTTAAACCTTCAATGGTTTGGTGGGAAAACTGCAGAAGAGCCATCTTCAGTTGTAAATCTCCAGATAAGTGAAAGTGAATCAAAAAGGCTTCATAATTTAAGTAGGGTGCATGCTGTGCCAAACTTAGACTTACCGATACAGAGTTTGAAAAGGTCTGATCTACGAGGTGCCACTGATAGTCTGCCAAAAGGGCTTAAGTTTTTTTCAAATATTAAGCCAAAAATACTTATCGGATTGGACCATTGCCATTTAGGGTTGCCATCGAAAACGATGCAGGTTTCAAAGCAAGGCCCATATTTAGCACACACAGAGCTGGGGTGGGTGGTATTTGGGCCCACGAAAGGGAATCCCAAAAAGGGGAATTCCTCGCAAATGACAACATGTTTGCAAGTCAGTAAAATAAATGATCAAACCCTACATGATTTGGTAAGAAAATTTTGGCGTACGGTCCACGCCAGCTGTAAAGAGTGATGCGGAAATTCGTGCTGAGAATATATTAAAGGCGACTATGTTACGAGTTGATGGCAGATTTCAAATAGGTCTTCTGTGGAAACATGATGAAATACGACTACCGGATAATTATAAAATGGCGGAACAGCGGTTTCTTGGCATTGAACGAAAATTTAAGAGGGATAACGTTTTCGCAGCAGCATACAAGTCAGTTATTCCGAGCTATTTGGAGAAAAACTACTGTCGTAAACTTACACAAGCTGAAGCTGCCATAAAGGGACCACGGGTATGGTATCTCCCTCACTTCGCGGTTAAAAATCCGAACAAGCCTGGGAAAATTCGTTTAGTTTTCGACGCTGCCGCAGCCTTCAACAACGTATCCTTAAACTCATTTTTGCCCAAAGGTCCACAAGATTACCAGCCTATGCCAACAGTGCTATACAATTTTCGTATTGGAGCCATCGGAGTGTGTAGTGATATAAAAGAAATGTTTCACCAGATCTTAGTTAGAACAGAGGACAGATGCGCGCAGAGATTTTTATGGAGGAACAACCCCAACTGCGAATTAGAAGTCTACGAGATGCAAGTCATGACCTTTGGTGCGGCATGTTCTCCGTGCGCAGCCCAGTACATAAAGACTGTAAACGCAATGGGGTATAAAGAGCAATTTCCTCGAGCTTTCCGTCAGTGGAAAAAGCAATTGCCGTAACAACTCAGGTGCGCGAAATTCATAAAGCAGCTGGGTTTGATATGTGCGCATTCTTTTCGAATTCGGATATTGTGGTTAAATCACTGCGAAACACGGCACAGCTAGAAGATGCAGCTGTAAGCCAACTTAAATCTCAAGATGCAACGGCAGAGAAGGTATTGGGAATGTATTGGACCCCGGAAGATGATACATTCCGCTACGAGTTGAAGTTCCACCGAGTTGATGCTGACGTAGTGAGTGGAAACAGGCCGCCGACGAAACGAGAGTTGTGCAGTTACATCATGTCTATTTTCGACCCCAT
>NW_023482015.1:0-1884 GCF_013731165.1 Rhagoletis pomonella | reverse complement strand
ATTCATATGCAGAAAAACAAATGGCATGTAAAGCGGAATAGCAGCAATCAAATCGAACCGTAAACGGATTATGTACTTCGTCAACAACAGCGAACGACACTTAATAATGCCAACAATTATGTACCAGCACCGCCGCGGCGCAAGAAAACCCAACCAAATATATACGGAGCAAAGCGGAAAAAAGGATAGCGGACCTGCGATCACGCCAGAGTACAGCTAGACCGGGTCCGACTGAGTCCTACCCCGGCCAAAGAGAGTTTGTTACAGGTGGCGCCCGAGCAGGGACCTCAATTAGAGGACTGAACGTTAAAAGAAGAGTATACAATGGTTCGTACATCATGGATCTATCAGCTACGCAAAGATGAGCTGAATGCGTACGCCATAGAGTTTAACTTACCCACAGAAGGCAGCGTAGATGACATGCGCCGACGCTTTGCCTCTTTAGTGGCTAGCGCAGCAACAGATCCGAAACAAAATCTACGATTTGAGGAGCTAGAGCGTCTTCACAGCCGCACCCCGTCACCTGGGCCATCCAGCGGCCACCCTGAAGTGCCGCCGAAGTCACCACAGCCACAACCCCCAACCGAGGCTACAAACGTATCAGCAGCATCGACCGCTTCAACTCAGCACACAGGGACAATTCCCCGAACCACACAATTGCAGTCGATTCCATTGACAAGCTATACCCCCGCCGAAGCAAGTGGCAGTTTCCAATGGCCATGAATGAAATTCTCAGTGGTAGAGCCCTTATTTGGTATATGCAGTGCGATGAGGATCCAGACAGCTGAACAGCATTTAAACGAAAATTTTTGAAATTCTTTCTTCACGCACGTTTTTTCGAAGAACTAGAGGACCAAATTCGCCAACGTCACCAGAAGCCGAAGGAAAGCTTTAAGGACTATTCGCTCGCCATGACCCAGCTGACCCGGCAAGCCGGTTACTCCGACGCACAGCGGCTAGAAAGAATTTACCTTAATTGTTCTTTCGAATACCAACTCTATATCCGACGGAAAGATTTCCACTCATATGATGAGCTAGTGGAAATGGCAGAAGACTTCGAGGCTATTAGGAAAAATGCTCCGAATCTAGAACCGCCCCGGACACGAGAAGAACGACTGCGTCAAGTGAATCACCACGAAGACGAAGTAACACCGCCATCACATCCTCGTGACCGACGCCTACCCAACAACATAGAACGAGAGAATCGCGTAAACCAGGTGACTCATGCACCCCACGAACAATAAATCCAGCAACAGCGTGCCGTAGATGTGGGCAAGATGGGCATCTCGCGACCGGATGCATGAACGAGCAAGTTATATTCTGCTGGCAGTGCGGTCGCCAAGATATCCGCACAATCGAATGTTGCCGATCAACACAACAACAGGGAAACGAGAGGGGTCCAGCCAGACAAGGGGAGGCTGGATCAAGACTAACGCCTCATCACACCTAAAACATCTAGCTTACGACCATCAGCGGGTAACGACGGCAATAATCATTGGCGGTCGCTCAATGATAGCCGTAGTCGACACCGGCGCAACCCGAAGTTTCATCAGCGCAGAGGTGGCCCAGAGTCTCCCACAACGTGATGGGTGGGTCAATACAAGAGGTACAAGAAGCAGTAGATTCAATAATTCGAGTTGGTGATATGGCCGTGCGACTCAATCTATTGGTAATGGAACAGGTCACCGACCAGATCATTCTCGGCATGGACTTTCTGCGGCACGCCAACACCACCATCCGTTTGGCTGGACAAACAATCATACTTCACATGCCCCACCCGATTCCAAATCCTGAAGCAGAGGTATGTAACCGTGTGCAGCTGAAGGAGGAAGCGGTGAATACTCCGCGGAGAGTAAGCGTAGAGTCTACTGTTCAAGACGATAA
>NW_023482014.1:0-1884 GCF_013731165.1 Rhagoletis pomonella | reverse complement strand
GTAGCGAATGTCATGAATTAGTCATTTAAGTGTCTTGTACGGCCATATCAAGTCTTCAATGACTTTGGGCTCCGTTTATATGGAGGTCGTTCATGACATTTTCATACAAATGGTAATTTAGTCGTTGATGGCATCTGCAGTGATCATTGATGATATTCAAGCGACAATGTCCTGCAATGAACTTTTTATAAGTGACCGCTGAAAGACATTGTCTGTTATAAGTCTTTGATAGGAGTACACCTGCATGACATTGTCAGCAGTATCATTGTCACCATATGTCGCTTAGGATTCACAGCAAGAGCGACGATGTCACCAAATTCTCATTAGTGACGATATCACCAGTGACCATTTTCGCTAGTGGGATGATAAGAGTATGCATGTAGATAAAAGCATTGAATACTTTATATCATAAAAAACCAAACATTTCTTTAAAAGATTCACTATACCAACAGATTTTGTAGAAAAAGATCCTAAAGAATGGAAGGATTAGTCCTCCTACAATATTGGATTGAATATATGTATGTATGTAGTTAAATAACCCACCGAAACTGTAATGTCCGCAAAGAAGTTCTTGGAATTTCCCGCAGTTATTTGGCGTTTCATCGTACGCTTAATCGAATAATGAAATAAATTTGAAGAAGTTTTACCTCTTCACTCCCTGGCAACAACAAGGATCCGCTGCGAAGGTGAGTCTGTCCTAGAAACTGTATAGTGTAGCTGGTGGCAATTTACAAACTGGTGAGTATCATTGATCCACATTCTCCGTAAAACGAATGCGTGAGAGTTTTTTTGTATGGGAAAAAAATGCCGAAGAGTGTCAGTATGTAAAAGACTTATTCTGGTGGCTTAACTCCTCCTAAACGACCGAAACGATTTTAATGATAATTTTTAGAAGCGCTGGAACCGAGTTATTGCTAAAAATCGTCGATTCGGAAGCACCAAGGATCAAAGTTAAATTACTCGCGTTAAATCAACCATCAGAACCATTGCGGTCCTTGCTTTACGGCGACTAAACAGAATGTGGATCAATGATTCGCACCAGTTTGTAAATTGCCACCAACTATACTATACAGATTCAAGGACGATTCACTATCGAGCCGCAAGGACTTCTTCCCGGTATAACGCTTCCGTCAGGTTATTTAAGACGGCAATTGGGATATGCCTTCTGTCGACCACAAAACCAAACACAAACTTGAGTTGCTGGCGAAAACGTTGGACCAAATATTTCAATAAAAAAATTAATTTTGAGCTGGACGAAGTTCGCCGGGTCTGCTAGTAATATATATAAACAATAACAAAGATTACAATTAACACGAAAAATATGCAATATCAATCTTCATTCTTTCACATCCACCCTGTAGATTATTGAACAAATAAATAATGCAATTCTAAGGGCGAGTTTTTCAGTGCACGCCTGTGGTTAAAACTTAGTTCAAACGCTCGATCTGGCTGGTTTAAATTAAGATTACATAGCCAATCAAATGTTAGCCAGCTGTTCAATTTGATCAAAGTTTAAACTGCCATTGCAAAACTGGCCCTAAGCTATTTTTATAAAATTTAATGAAACAAAATTTAATTTTATGAATCTGTGCAGATACGTATATAAATTTATACATATTTTTGTGATACTTTTTTTTATAGAATGCTACTATTATTTCCATGGTATATGTTCAAATATCTTTGAATACATTTTCTATTTAATTATATCTAGCCGATAAGAAAATTCATAGGAAAAATCCCACAAAATTTAAACACACAAAAATACAGTCAAGTGCATATACATTTATTATATACATACATACAAACAAACATTAAAACTGTAAACAAACATACATAAATACATATTATATCATATAAGTAATTATAAGTGTATGCACTTGAAAA
>NW_023482013.1:0-1884 GCF_013731165.1 Rhagoletis pomonella | reverse complement strand
TATTTCATATACATATTATTACAAATAATTTTATACAAATAGTCCGGCTCAATGCGCAGAGTTTTACGATTTTGTAACCTAAGTCAAAAACCACTACTGATTGTTATAACGTCAACTATAAATTGTTGTTATTTTTTTTTTAATTAATAAGGCTTTTTGGCTTTTTCAATTTATTTATTTTATAACGTTTTATCACAAAAACGTCACGTCATGTCAGATTGCACATGACCATATTAGCGCTGTAAGCAAATTACTTTAAATTATTTTTGAAATTGCAATAAACTTCTGTCTTTGACAATATGTGAAAAGATATTTTAAGATTTAAGGTAACCTACAGCGAATAAAAACACAATCTGGGCTTACTTTAGGGCATCTTAACATACCTTGACGCATTGGCGGAAGCAATTTACAAAATTGTAATGAACAATAAAAAATATATGAATGAACACTTATTTGTGCATTACTTTTCATTGACACTTTAATAAAAGCAGCAAATGTTGCGCGAAATCATAAAAGTGATATGCAATGAGCATAAAATGTGCCTAAAGGTGCCTGAAAGTCTACACAAATGCTACTCCGCAAAGCAGTAAAGCAGCTGACGTGCAACTTTTATAGAACGCCACTAAAAACGTAGGCAGAAAATGAAAAATACATAAATCCACATGAAATGATTTATATGTACGCTTTCATTTCTTGGTAAGTCGAACAAATTGAATTTCAAATCAATGTAAAATGATTTCACAGCAATAAAAAGACGACTGCAAAATTGCACATAAACCAAAGCTTAAATAGAAATTAAGAGAAATATAAAATAATAAATTACTTTTGACACGTACTACATACTAGACTGGCAATAAGCGAAGGAAAAAGGAAGCAGTGTAGCAGATGAAATAAATGTAGGCAATCACAATTTAAAGCGCCACGCACTTACACATTTGCATTTGTGCGTATACTTATTTTATTGCGAGTTTTCCATGCCCACACATCAGGCAGTTAAGTATGTAACTTTTTATAATTTAATCAACATGAAAGCTTCCGCGTAACACACTTATCAGCTGCTGTTGGCGACAGCATCAAAGTCATCAGTCAAGAGCAGCAATTGGATTGTCGCTCAAGCATTACTGCATTCCTGCATATTCCACACTGTGGGCCACACAACATTTCCGGCTGGTGTGTAATGAGAATACGCCTCCACGCCCTCATGGTTTGTTAAAACAACGCATCAAATTATGTATGCCTTTCAAAAAAGAGTAAATGAAATACACATCTACTCGTATGTGGGGGAGGGGAAAGTAACAGCGCCACAACGTCTATCAGCCGCCAGCCACAAGCCACAAGTCTTCAGCTTCATTCGCTAAGAGATAAGACAACGAGTACTAAATATTTACTTTTATTTTCGTTGTGCGCCATATAAAGATAAGTAGATAAGTGTATCAGCATCACTGGCATAAGCAGCAGCAGCAGCAGCAGCAGCAGCAGCAGTAATGTCAGCAGCTGTCGTAGGCCACTCAATTTTATGCGCCTAAAAGCATGCCATACAAATGAACGACACGCTATAAATGCCGATTCCTCATAAAGTGAGTGTATGACTTTTCCAAATGCGTATGCGTTTTATGTAATAAAAAAAGAGGCAAGTGTGTGGGAGAATTTTTAGCACACTAACCGACATAGCGGCAGCACATAAACGCAATCAAATTTGAATACTCATATGCGTATATGAAATGTTTATGTGCATTTTGTCATTTGTTTTTATCGTAGCCGACTTTCAGGCGCGTAACCACGAGTGCTGCTCAGCTGCCGTACGCCGAGTCAAAATGTTAGCATTCACTTATGTTTTTATATTTATATGTAAATTTTCTTGTGATTCCTTAGCAAATCGCATAT
>NW_023482012.1:0-1884 GCF_013731165.1 Rhagoletis pomonella | reverse complement strand
TATGTAGTATGCAATTGGCAAATTCGTGGGTGATTTGCCGTCGGCATTTGGGTTGAAAAAATCGACTTTTACTTTTTTACCGATTCATATGGTAGATGCTACGCTATTTTCAATGCAACAAACCGCAGTTTTCTAGCTGCCTTAGTTTTTCCCCAAATTCACTTTAAAGATGGACACGTTGACCAAAAAACGCAAATGCGCACTGTTTGGTGATTTGGTGTCGGCATTAAAAGCGACGAAAATCGGTTTTTATATTTTTAACGATTCTAGTGGTAGTTTATAGGTACGCTATTTTCAATGCAACAAACCGCAGTTTTCTAGCTGCCTTAGTTTTCTCACAAATCCACTTTAAAGATGGATACATTGACAAAGAACGCACAAATGCATTGATTGCACTGCACGTGTTAACTTCAAAGTTGTTTTTGTCGAAAAGTTATTTATATTGAGAAAAACTGTGCATTATCATTTTTCACTGCTATACTCGTATTATATGTAAATAATGGGGCATATGCATAGTTAAAATAAAGCCGACACTAAAGTTAGTTACAGCTTTTTCATATCACTTTCAGTGGACTAGGCATCTGTGAAAAAAAAAGATGCAACTAACTTTCTTCTTATTTGGGACTGACAAACTTAAACTTAGAGTAGACTTTATTTTATATAGGAATGTGCCCCAATAGTTTTGGAGTCAAATGAAAATGCATTTCCCCATGCATATGTATGTACATACGTACTCCATTATCTGATAAAGTTTTTACATGCATACATATATATGTACATATGTATGTGCATATTACTGCCAAAATACTACGCACATACACACAAATGTACATATTTACAACTCACGGCAGCATACATACATATGCACATAATTACACGCATACTCAAATACAACAATAACTATTTCTTTCATAACCGCATGCGCGTATTTCTCAAGGCCAAGTAAATTCATTCATAAAAATAACCGCAGCACATCTCCCCGCAAATTCATCACCAACAAGCTCAACTTTTTCAATCCGACACAAAAATTCTAAAATCTTAAAATGAAGAAATCTCGGCCAGCCAAGTGAAAAGTGGCAACTTTTTCTCTATATCCAGTAAAATAAGTTATCTCGAATTTTGGAAATTTTTGGTAATTTTTGGCAAAACACTCTATTTCTATGTTACATATCACATTAACTAGTTTTTGAGATGTAATTTTAATAAACATTAAATAAAAGTGTACGTTTTCTGCAGGAAAATACATTGATTTTTTTTTTAATAAAATCAAAACTTCTAAAATCGCAAAACTATGTGGTTTTATCGGAAGTTCACAGATGTAACGTGGCAACTTAGCTCGTTTGCATATTTTTCGGTCCGAAATTGTAAAATTTTTGTCCATGCCGCGACACAATTTTTGTACAGGTGGGTCAATGTGCCTTGAACAAAATTTATATATATACAAAAAAATTATTTTATTTATTTTTTAATATTAAAATTTTCTATACTTCAAAGCCTTTATAAAAATATATTTTCATATATGCACCGACGATTTTTAATATTTTTCAACCGTAAGCAAATCTTCAGTACCATAAAAGTTTCAAACACATCAAAGTCCAAGCAATGCAATGTCCAAGCTAGTGGTACTCCACTGTACATGTGTATATGAATGTATGCATGTATGCGTGTAAAAAATGTCAATTGCAGTTTGATTTTAACCCATTTAGCGGACATAGTTTTTTTGGTTTCAGCTGGTTGCAACTGTTAATGAAACACAATTTTTATGTTTAATCTTTATGAAAGTTACATGTATCGTCGAGAACATGGTTATATGCAGAATTTTAAATTAATTAATATTATTCACCATACAAAATGTACGAGTATTGCTTTATTAAATGCAAACTT
>NW_023482011.1:0-1885 GCF_013731165.1 Rhagoletis pomonella | reverse complement strand
CCTAGAAAATTGTTGAGTTCCTTAAAGTCCCCATTGAAGGTTGGAACGATCTTATTAGCTGTTACCAGATCAAAAGTTGCCATTGTTTCTGATTTGTTTGTGTTTCGCTCAATCGCTTCTTCTTTTAAGACTAAATATGATTCTATTTTAGTCTTTAGTTCATGGAATTTTTCACGAAGCTGTGGCAAGTTTTCAGTGCTTGCGTGTTGCTCAATAGTTTTCCAACTATTCGCTATTGATGCTTGCGTTGCATTTATGTATTGTTGGGTATATGTTCTATTAGGACTTTTTTTTAGTTTATTTAGTAAATCTTCCAACACTGTGAATTCAATTTATTCTCTTTTATTGTGCTTTGTTTTACATTTTAAACTGTGTTAACATTTCTATATGCTTGCTTTTTTATGTATTTTTTATAGTGTGTATTGAGCTTAGCTAGTAGTAAAACTACGAGAATGAAAGTGTTGATATATACTAGGTTTTTCGCAAAGTCACCTACTGCTGGATTGCCAGCTTGTGCCGCTGCTGCTGCGTTGTTGTTGTTGTTGTTTACTATTTCTTCCTTTGTTTGGGTCCACCCATTTTTGCGCAGTTGTTTCAGTTCGCTTATCAGTTTTGTTCTTTGTTGACCCTTACTTATGTCTATTATCCTTTGTAGGTTTGCACACTCCCTTTGATGTTGTAGCTTTCTGCCGCCCCGCTTTTTTGGTTTGAATTCGGCAGTTTGTTGCCTGAATTCCGCTAACATAGCTTTTTGCACAAGTTGCCTCTTTCGGTACTCTTGAAGCGTTATAGCCTTTGGTCCGGCTTCCTTTGGTGTTGGTGAGTACTCAGGATATTGTGGGTGGCTTTTCTCGATATGTTCTGATATGTACTCCTCGTCACAAGAAGTTCCCTCTTTATGGTCGCTCATTTAAAGCAGGATCGCCATGTGGTGGTTCTACAGAACCGAGTGGATATTTCAAAGGATTAGGTACTATCTAGGCTCCTCAGCCGATTTCTTCCGAGCATTAAAATGCACGATTTTGCTTCAAGGAATAAGTACTAACAATAGAATTGCGTCTTAAACCAAGAATGACTTTATTTCGGCTCATCGCCGTCTTTTATATGCTTACAATCTAAATTAACCTAAATTCTTATTTCTATGAGCAACCAATCAAATCATTGGTTACTTCCATTTCCCCTACTTCTAATGTGTCATGCAAAACTGTTTTGCATGTTACCTTTGGCGAGTGCTCTGATCGCTTGCAACATGGTCAATATTGCTGACGTAACAAGAACGGTGTCTCAAGTGTTTCACGTGTGTCATAATTATTAAAAGTATGTCAAACGCGGTTTGGACATCGACTTGCTTTCTCGCGTCAGCAATATGCACATGCATTAGAGTGGTCAGGCACACTACACTCGCTTCCCTCTTCAGATCCCTATAGCGGTCCCACATAGCGCGCGTTGCGCCCGATCGCAGCGTGGCCCTGTAGGCGGCATCTTTTTTCTCTGCAGCTTCCTGACACTCCTCATCGTACCAGTTGTTCTCTCGGGCTCGCTGAAATCCGACTACTTCTTCGGCGGCGGTACTTAATGAGCGGGAAATGTGGTCCCACTGCTCGCATATGTCGGTTTGTTGAAGAGTGCTTTCTGAGAGCAGGTGTGAGAGTTGAGTAGCGAAAGCGCTGGCTGTCTGTTGTGATTGCAGCTTTTCGACGTTAAGCTTTCCTTGCATATTTGGGCGCACATTTTTTGCTGCACAGAGGCGGGTGCGTATCTTGGCTGCAACAAGATAGTGATCCGAGTCGATGTTTGGGCCTCGGAGTGTGCGTACGTCTAAAATACTGGAAGCGTGCCTTCCGCCTATCACAACATGATCGATTTGGTTTCTCGTTTTTCGATC
>NW_023482010.1:0-1885 GCF_013731165.1 Rhagoletis pomonella | reverse complement strand
GCCTGTGACAATTGCGAACCATTTATTGTTGGCACCAAACACTCACAACCACACACACGTGCACCTTCATCATACTAATTGCAAATTCATATGAAATTGAATCACAAAAATCGCAATTAAAATTAAAATTTAAAAACTAAAAATTCATTGGGTATAAAAAAAATTAAAAAAAAATTGCATGACAATTCGCTTAAATAAAATTCAGAGGAAACGGAGTATTTCTCTGAAACATTGGCTGCCGAACAATTCTCACAATATGCTCCCACACCACCAACAGCAGCAGCTGCAGCAGCCGCCGCAACACTGCCACCGCCACCAATACAACACCAGCAACACAACACGGCGGCAATTATATCCAGCAATCAGGCAGCTAGCGCCAGTAATACACACATTTATAGTAGCCAACAACAGGTGGCAGCACAGCAGCAGCAGCATCAGCGGCAACAACAACAACAACAACAACAACAACAGCACAACACTCAAAGTCACAATCACAGACAACAAACACACGAACCGACACAGCAACAGCAACTGCAACTGCAACAGCAACAACAAACCCAAACACATCAACACCATCCACACTATCAGCCACCACCACAACCACAATCACAACAACAAACACAATCACAACAACACTCACATCAACAGCAAATACACCAACTACAACATCAGTTGTATCAAGCACAACAACAAGCCACACAACAGCAACACTATCCACAACATACACAGCAACAGCAACACCAACAACAACAACAACATGAACAATATCAACATTACCAGCAGCCACAGGCGCTGCGGCAACAATATCAACTGCATCAGCAGCAATTGTTGAAGCAACAACAGCAGCAACACCATCACCAACACCAACAACAATTGTTGCAACAGCAACAGCAACAACAACCAATTAAACAAACATCACATTTGTATCCAACAGCGGCCGCAAACCATTCATCCCAGCAGCAACAGCAGCAGCAGCAGCAGCCGCCGTCGAACACCTACAACCAGCTGCGCTCAGCAATTTTGCAGAATTCTCATCATCCAACTGGTGCAGCGCAAGCAGCTCATCTCAACGAAAATGTAACCAACGCCGGCGGCGGTGGTGGCGGCTATAGCAGCGGCGGCATGACCAACCATGCAACCGGAGGCGGCGGCACTTACGATCAATACGACAACTACACACGTGCCGCTACGGGCAACAACAACAACTTGACTTATCAGCAGCAACAGCAACAGCAACAACAACAGGCACAGTCACAGTCACAGTCACAAAAGGCCGCCTCTTATCACAGCAACAGCAATTCGGCTAGTGCTGCTAATGCCAACAATGGCGCTAACGCTGCCAGTGGCAGCGGCGTGCCTCAAACTACACAACAACTATACGCCAGCAACAACTATAACAGTCACTTTTCGTCGAGCACTTCATTGGGCGGGGCAACAGGCAATTTGGCGCATCACAACAGCAACGGCACCGTTAGTACCGGTGCTGGCGTTGGCGGCAGCAACAGCAACAGCAATCACTCGCACAGTCACAGTCACACCAGCGTCGGTGGGCTGGTAAATAATGGCAGTGCAACAGCTGTGGCGGTGAACAGCATTGGCAAGATCGCCGACTATGATCCGTTGACCGATGGACCACGTCCCATGCCGAACACCGGAAGACCCAGCACAACGCTCATTTACAGCTCTGATAGTCGCGGTTCGGGTGAGTGTAGCGCTAGTGGTGTAGCGTAAGCTATAAAGTGTAAATATCAATTAACCGTAATTGTGTAATGTAAAAATTGTCTATCAAATACATTTTTATTGCATTTGTCTGTCCGCCTTCAGCAAATCGTTTCATAAAAAACAAGCGCCCCGTATATCGCCAAACGTCGCGCTTTGTGTGTCG
>NW_023482009.1:0-1885 GCF_013731165.1 Rhagoletis pomonella | reverse complement strand
GAATATTTTGCCATACTGTGTTCGATTTTTGCTTGCCTTTTTGCTGGCCATTGGAAAGCATTTAAAGCCCTTTGGAAGTAGAAATTTTAAGACATATTTTTGTGTACTTTTACGTAGGACCATTTTAAATTATTATTGGTAGGATACAATGAATATTTAAGATTTAAATTACCTGGACAAGGAAAAATTTATAAATAGTTACAATATGCAAGCAGGAAACTAAAATATAACTGTTTATAAGATTGGAAGCAGCGCTATTTTTTTTTAAGTTTTAAAATTGAAATGAAAGTTTTAAATTTCGGTCCATAACGCTAGAATGCCCAGTGGGTC
Source organism: Rhagoletis pomonella (assembly GCF_013731165.1). NCBI lineage: Eukaryota > Metazoa > Arthropoda > Insecta > Diptera > Tephritidae > Rhagoletis > Rhagoletis pomonella. The sequence goes on along the minus strand of NW_023482009.1, from coordinate 1,555 downwards.
AAATTTGGCACATTTAAATTTTTAATGTAATTTATCAATCAGCTGAAAAGGAACATACAAAACCAAAACATTTTTTGACGTGTTGAGTAATCATTGACGATTTCTTACGTTAGCTAAGTTAAGGCTGGACTAACTGAGCCTTTAGAACAGAAGAGTGTAAATGTTGTGCTACATTGTGAACGGTGAAATTACGGGTTCTAATCAAAACCAAATTTTAGATATTTTGAGCAATACTGGTTAGGATGAATCCTAAGGTTCTGAATCTGATCCTAATAAGGCAAATTCTGAAAGCGAGTGCCAGTTTTGGTAGGTGAAGGGCCTGGTCGGGTAGTACTTCAAAAATCTTGGCGCTGTTAATTCTGAATTGTTAAAAGAATAAGGTAATTTAAGTTATATTCCACAACTATTAATAATTTTCAATTAGATAACCTTTTTCTCTCGGACATGCCCAGGACCTTTTCACGTCTTCTCTGTTCAAAATTTAGACAAGGTTCTTTTCATTTGATTCTTCCATTATTGCTCATCATCCACGCGACTTATTCGCTTCCCATGGCGTATGCGTTATCTACAAATCAACATTTAGTCCGGTCGATTTCTATACTTTGAGTTACTGGATATTTTCTGTTTAGTTCTAAAATATTTAGTTTTATTAGGGGTAAATTTAGTAGATTAAGGAGCTAGTCTAAGTTAATATAATCTTATAAAAGTATACAGTTTCTTTTCAAGCATATTCCACACTTTGATATTGAGTTAAAGTATGTTTTCATAATAGGTAGGAGTAATGGGAAACGTTCTTTGTATGGGGCCTAACCCAGTATATAACACCGTGCGATAAAAACAAACAAAAAATCGGATCAATATACTCACGAAAGTGCGGGTCAAATATAGTAAAACTGCGTTTTTATTTTTTTCCTGATGTCGGGAGTTTTTAAAAGCAGAAATGCAAGTGAAGTTATGTTTTTATGTTATTATTTGAAAATATTTCCATAGCTCAAAGAATAAAAAAACGTCCAAGAAATGGTGAAGAAAAATTTATTGAGCAAAATTTTCCTCAGCAGCTCGAAGCTTTTAAGGAGTTTGCTACGCTTTATACTATGGTTTGCTAAAGTTTGTTTGTGAAGAGTACAAGGTACCCTTGATTTCAGTAGATATATATGCCCGTGACTAATTCCGAAGGAAAAAGTGAGACAACAGGCTGTAAAATGTCAGATGTCAAAACTCGTTGGACACTACTATTCAAACAAACGAAATATTTAATAGCAATTCATTTCTTGACCATTTTCTTAAAAGGCCCGTATATAGCTTTATACATTGAAATAAGCAAAATAAGTATGAGCGTTAAAAGTAAGATTAGAAACCTTGAATAAGCAAAAAAAATAAATTCCAAGCAAAAGATTAACTTTTCGGCCCTGACGGTAAGTATAAGAATAACGGCGACGATAAACCCAACGAGAAATATTAAATTACGGACAAAGATAAGGCTTAAGATTAAGCAGAACATCAAGGTCGAAGATGAAGATGAAGATGAAGATGAAGACGAAGATGAAGATGAAGA
>NW_023482008.1:0-1885 GCF_013731165.1 Rhagoletis pomonella | reverse complement strand
AATATTTCTTAAAAATATTAGCTGGACCGATTTGTAAATACATACCTCCAAAAATTGAGTCTTTTATTAATAAAAATAGTTTTTTTTTTTAAGTACTGATTGGCTCTATGTACATTAGACTGCATCACTCCCCATCCAAAACAAAAAAAAAAAACAAAAAAAAGGTCGGTACTGTTATTCCATTGGAATTTAAAAATCTATTATATTTCGAGAAATTCACCAAAATATTTCTAAAAATATTAGCTGGACCATTTTTTAAATACATACCTCCAAAAATTGAGTTTTTTTATTAATAAAAATAGTTTTTTTTAGTATTTTTTGAAAAAAGTCCCTTCGATGACAGTTTTATGAGATATTTTAAGCTTAAATTCTTTAAGAAACTATTTTTATTCATGAAAAAACATTATTTTTGGAGGTATTTTCAAATCAGCCCAGTTCACGTAAATCTTAATATTTTTCTGAAATATTTTGTTGGAAGTCTTCAAATATAACAAATTTTGTAATCCCGACAGAAAACCCGCAACGTTCTTTTTTGGTACATGCATACATATGAACATACCACTTATGTAATATGTAAGTGCTACCAAATTTATCAACTCTCTTTGAGAGAAAAATTCAATTCAATTTCACACAAAATAAATGCTCTAAATAAGGTAAGGTAATTTCAATATGGATATCGCAAGTGGGGCGTAATGACAGGACACCGTCAGCTCTCCGCCTAGTAGTATTAAATTTTCATTGAGTAAATGTGTTTTCATTTTAAGTCACGATTAACTCAAAAATTGTGTCATTTCGTAGGCGTAAGGTGAAAAAGTATGAGGAGTAGGAGGAGACAGTTTCTCATCATTCTTCTGTGAATAGTAGCAGGTTGCGGTTTCTTGCATTACCTTCTTTGACCACCCATGTATAGTGCCGAGTTTTATCAGAGGCTGCAAATGGTTCAGAAAGGGGAAGTGAAACTTTCAGGCGGTGATATCCCAACGGGCCCTCCACTTTAGGCCTAAATATGCAACCATATCTAATATGATTTCGATTTTGTTTTGCCTCATTTAAACTTAATACTTTCTTCTCCTAGAATCTTCAACACAAAATGCCTAATTTCAAAATTTACTGAGCACCAATTCAATGCCCATAAACTTGAATAGTTTCCCCATTTTCTTAAATGCCGCTGGTGTCCCTTGGTTCAGCTTCAACAAATCTTGCTCAACTATTTGCTACCTTTATATGCATTACAAAACAAATAACATACATATGTAGATATATACGAGTTTTTTTCGTGCTTAGCCCAAAATCGCTAGCGAACTTATTCATATCCCCCGGGTGCAATGGCGAATGTAAATGTGTGATTTATAATCGTACACTTAAGGATAATTTGCCTACTAATGCGTGTTTTATTTGTGTTACATTGGCACTGCTTGGGCGTACGTACTGCTTTCGCCTGGGTTTGCTGCCGTCCACCAACCACTTGGTAGCCAACATTTTTTTTTATTTTTGGTCTCACAATCGAAAACAGACCATTGTGTTCTTCAGTCACACCAATGGATACGCATGTTTGTACATAGAGTTGGGGTATTGTTTTTTTGTAAAATAGACGCAAATGATTTATGCTCATGTGTTTCGGGCATTTGTGTCTACAATACTCGCAGATAGCAGTGGAGCAGTCGAGGCACAAAGTGGTCGCACGCACAATGTACCAACTCATGCATTCCATACTTCTACAGTGGCTTGCCAGTAAGCTTTCAACTGCAATGGTGCCCCTCCGCTGCTGTCTAGTAGTAAGCGGTAGTAGCAAATTCCATAGGGAATAATTTTCGCCGCATTTTGTGTTTGTGTTGTGGACGACCAGACAACGAAATTTATTTGAGCATACCTTACATAGATCATT
>NW_023482007.1:0-1885 GCF_013731165.1 Rhagoletis pomonella | reverse complement strand
TGACTTGAAAAGCCGGACAAAAAAAAAGATTGCCGAAAATACACGGAGCCTTACTGCTACCGGTGGTGGCCCATTCCGCCACTCTTTCCGCTTTCCGAAATGGAGCAGACCATAGACAGCCTTGTTTTTATTTCAAGGTCAGCGGCACCGAGCGGCAGAGTTTTCGGCATTCCTTCGACGGCGACTACAAACGCATCCAGACATTCGTCGATTGAGGAAATGCCTCCTTTACTTGTGCCAGAATCGCCGACACTAGATGAACGAAGGCAACCAACAACCCTTCAGTCCCCTATAAGGCACGACCAACCACCACCAGTGGGATTAGTGACTCCCACTACACAGACAACCCGCCCTACACCAACGCACACGTTACGTTCCACAAATAGGAAGCGCACCTTCCAAGAGACAGTGGCTGAATCTGCCAAAATCCAAGCCGAAGCCGCTAAAGTGCAGGCTGAGGCTGCAAAAAAAATGGCAGAGGCATCAATTCTGCAGGTGGAAGCCACAAATAAATTAACTGCTGCAGTGGAACGCCAATCTGCAATTTTTGAAAAATTTTTGGAATACTTCCACAACTAATTTGCATAGTGATTGTATTGAAGTGATATTTTGTTTTTTTTTTGTGTAAATATTTTTTAGATTTAAGTGTGAATTAATGTTTTGTTGCATTTTTTTAGTATTTATGTAGGTTTAAGACTGAAAAGATACTTTGTTTTTTTGTGTAAATATTTTTTAGATTTAAGTGTGAATTAATATTTTGTTGCATTTTTTTAGTATTTATGTAGATTTAAGATTTAAGACTGAAAAGATATTTTGTTTTTTTTTTGTGTAAAAATTTTTTAAATTTAAGTGAATTAATATTTTGTTGCATTTTTTTAGTATTTATGTAGATTTAAGATTTAAGACTGAAAATATTTTTTGTTGAATTTGTATGTAAATATTTTATTAGGTTTGAGACATAAATGAATTTTGCTAGTGTACCTGAAATCTAGACACACATACTTTATAATAAAACTGCGTTTATAACAAACTCTCTGCTATTCTCATTCTAATAAGGGCAGCTGTATTCGAAATGTTACTGTTTTCAAGTTCTTCTTCGTAACTAACAAGATTCTCCATATCTGGGATCTCCAATGGAATTTGATGTTGGAGAAATATACAAACGTTATGAATAGCACAGCACACATTTACAATTTGTGTTACTTTTTCCGGTGAATAATGTAGTCCTCTCGAGCCAATTATACATCGAAATCGGTTTTTCAAAACACCGAAACATCTCTCAATTACATTACGAGCTTTCGAGTGCTTTGTGTTGTAATTTCGTTGAATTCCATCGGCTGCGCTTCTGAATGGCGTCATCAAGTATGGCTGCAAGGGGTAACCAGAATCACCTACAAAAATTTTCATTGTCATCAATAGTTTTATAGCCTTTTTAAGTTTTAAAACATACCAAGTAGCCATGTGTTGGTTTTCCCATTGTTATAATCAAATTTTAGCTCCTGCTCTGCGACACTCACATTCCAAACAAATGAGTCATGATTCGCCCCTGGATGCCTAGCGTCAACAAATGTATTGACCACGTTGTGATCGCATATCTGTAAGGAAACTCAGTTTGTGTATATGTATACTTGTAAAGATAGTATATCATTAACCTACCGCCATTACATTAACACTGTAAAAACCCTTGCGGTTGAGGTATAGATGGTGGTTGTCACTTCCTGGCGACTTAATACGAACGTGTGTTCCATCAACACATCCAATGCCCCAGGTATTCCGTATTTCTCAAAGAAATATTCTTTAACAGCATTTTCCTCATCGTTGTTTCTCCTAAAATTCACCCATTTCTAGCAAAAGTGGTCCTCAAAAATATTTAAGCACTCCTTAA
>NW_023482006.1:0-1885 GCF_013731165.1 Rhagoletis pomonella | reverse complement strand
ATATCTCGGAGGCGACCTTCCAACTCTTCTACCTTAGCCTCGACTTTATCCTGTCTATCCTTGATTTGTTCGTTATCTCTAGCCAAATTCTCCTGCAGTTGTGTAATCTTTGCATCCTGGACTTCCAGCAACTGTGATACGTGTGTCTTCTGTGCCTGTAGCTGCGACGAAATATCTGACAACTGTGTTTGCATCTGTGACGACAGCTGTGATGACATCTCTGACATGCGTGTATCCTGTGCTTGCATCATCTGTGACATGGCAGCCAACAACGTGTTCATGTCCATAACTGTTGATGACGAAGGAGCCTTTTGCTGTTCTTCAACCTTCCCGGATGTCTGTTGCACATCCTTCGACGAACATGCAGCCTCATTCTTCTGTTCGTCCTTTGCGGATGTATCGTCGGGTTTACCTTGGAAGTCGTATTTGTCCACGTCGATGCCTTCAGCTTCCATAGCCTCTCGCAACCGGGATAACAATTCCACTTTTCTTCCGGAGGTGGCCAAATTACGCTTTACCAACTCTTGTTTCAGCTCCCCAATCTTTAAGTCCTGAATTTTCGCCATTTTCAGTAGTTTATCCTTCGGGATTTATTTAACAATCCCACTTCTGACACCAATTGTTACGATTATCCTAGCTTTAATTGCTAAGCAATGGAGTGCACTAAAATGTTCACTGTTCTCTAATAGATTAGGTGAAAAATGCAATATTTTCACATTTAGCAAAATTAAAACACGTTTTTCGCTGTAAAGTGAACTGCTTTGGCAGTTTCAACTCGCTCTTCTTTTCGCTCCATTCTTTGTTTACTTGTGGTACACAAATGTCAGAGCCCAGGACGGCGCAATCTTGTATTCTATCATTCTTGGGATGAATATATGTGACAGGGATGAAATTATTGGTACACACGCAGGGTTGCTTTTGAGAAAAAAAATAATTAAATCAAAATAGTTTAAAAAAGTATAGTGCAAACGAAATTTATTGAATAATTCCACATAAAGCTGTATACGTAATGACTTTTTATGTAAACTATTGGAATACAACTTGCTATATTACCTGTTTTGTGCAAAATTAAAATGACTCTCTGAACGCTGAACGCTACAGACAAAATCTGCTGCTATGGTGTATATATATTTTTATTTATTGTTCTTCTGTTCACGCAGTTGCAGGTTGTAATTTTCATTGGAATTTCTTCAAGAATCTTCACATTTTATGCTTTTGTTTTATTATTCCACGAATTTTATGTGTTAAGGCATGTATGCAGCTCTCAAGAAAAGCAAAAACTCCATATAAAATGACGTAAAAGAAATGAAAGAATGACTAGGAAACTTTCTTGAGCCAAATTTCCTTAACTTGCTGTCTCCACAAGCAAAAGTTTTTATCTTGATAATGTTATCAGGCAAATTTTTGCCCCTGGAGACCGCATATTGCTCTTGGAAAGCAATAATTATCAGAGCTTTTGTCTTGATAAATATTGCCAGCAATTTGGTACTTTGACAGCTACATTTTCATTTGCGCGATAGCTTCGTGGAGACAACATTATCGATATTTCAATAAAAAAGCAAAAATTGAACTGAGGAAAGAGTGAGGCAACAGGCTGTGAAGTATCAAAAATGTCAAAATTCCTTGGACACAGACACGAAATAATGTCAATATTTTATTGACCGTTTTCTTGGGAGCTGCATACAGGGCTTTAGCAAGAACAAGGGATATAGCTGAGGAAGGCTTAAATATCTTGGCGATGGTCTGTTTACCTGCTGGATACTTGCAATCTCATTTGCAAAAAGTATACGAAATATTTCTTTTTGAGAGAATTAAAAACTAAAGGATAAACTACTTTTATGCAAGAATGATAGAATACAAGATTGCGCCGATCAGAGAGGATTTT
>NW_023482005.1:0-1886 GCF_013731165.1 Rhagoletis pomonella | reverse complement strand
TATGTCTTAACGATTAAAATACGAATCCGTTAGGGATGAAGTGTTGCTTAGACCAGAGCGCTCGAAGCATTCCGTATAGTTTTCCTACGACTACATTTATGTGACTATCCCAAGTTAATGTTTTGTTGAAAATAATTCCTAGATTTTTGGCCGTCTGTACATAATTTATACACATGCCACCAAGCATGATTTTTGGAAGGGTCGAAGTATCAAGGGGCTTTCTAGAGATGACAAGCACTTGTGACTTCTTAGGGTTAAGAGTTAGTGCATTGTCGGATGCCCATTTGTTAATACGGCATAAGTTATGTTTGATTTTAACAATACAGTCGTATATATTATTGAGCTTGCAAGAACGATAAACCTGAACATCATCAGCATACAGGTCAGAGCTCATATCGGTAACGATAGCCGGTAGATCATTAATATACAAAGAAAAAAGAAGGGCGACCAATAATGGATCCACTACAGACCACTTGCGATCTATTTCCTAATCAAGAGGCAATTAACTTCAAAGAAGTAGGGGAAAGTCCAAAAAAACTAGCGAGCTTTGCCAATAAAATACCGTGGTTAACGGAATCGAATGCCTTTGAGTGGTCAAGTAGGGTAAGGAATGTGACTTTTTCCTCGTCGATGGATTCGCGAATATCTTCAATAACTTCAGTTATGTTTTTTTCGGAACCCGGATTGCCGTTTATGTAAAAGGGGGTGCTTAGAAAGAAACGCGTTTAACTGCTTATGCAAAACTAACTCAAATACCTTCGAAAGATAGGGTAAAATTGCGATTGGTCTGAGTTCACCGTCGGCTTTAGGAATCTGCAAGATTTTAGCGGTTTTCCAACATTTTGGGAGAACGGATGTGGTTAGTATTGTGTTAAAACAGTGAGTAATATACGTAAGTAGAACGGGTAAAACAGCTTTTAGAAAAACAGGGTGTATACCATCTGTCCCAACAGCATTAGACTTAATTGAGAGAAAACATTCAAGGACGTCGGACTTATCTACACACGAAAAACTAAAACATATCATTTGGTAGAGAACAAGGTAGATTAATGCTAGTGTTTGTGACTCGGTGTGCCGAAATGTTTACAAATTTTTTATTCAAAGAATCAAGATCTTCCGAAGCTTGAAAACTGTTCACTTTACTCTTAACAAGACCGATAGTTTTGATTTTTTTCCAGGTTTGTTTGCTACCGATTGCTTTTGCAAAATTATTTTCAAAATACTTGGCTTTGGCACTTCTAACCATTTTAACAACCGCCTTCTTTAAAACTGTAAGCAGATTGTGAAAATCCATCGTTCTATATCTTTTCCAACGATCATACATTTTATTCCGCTTCTCGATAGCTTTTTTAATTTCCGAATTAAACCAAATGTTTTCATAGACTCACCTAATCTTTGACTTGATGGGAACATGCATGTTAAATAGTTTTAATAAAATCTGCTGTAAATATTGCATTTGGTCATCAGTAGATGTCAATTTCTTTACACCGTGCCAATCAATTTTATTTACGTCACTGTTAAGTTTAACATAGTCTATGTTATTAAAATCTCTAAAGCTAAAGTGTTGTTTTTCTTCAGTAGTAGTCACACAGAGGTGGAACGTCAGGAAAATTAAGTCATGTCGGGAGAAGGAGGGCATGGATAATTGGTCATATAGCAAAGTTCGTCTTAAGTTACTTTTGTAAAAGAGATCAATGAGAGATTCGCTACTATTTGTGAAATGAGTCGGAGTTATTATATTCACTGGCAAAAAACCAAAGGTGTTCATAACGTCAGTTACATAGTGTTCGACCAGAAAATTGCAGTTGAAGTCACCGGCAACAATAATATCTTCATAAGATAGCGATAATTTCTCAATGGCATTTGCCAGCGGGGCACAGTCAACA
>NW_023482004.1:0-1886 GCF_013731165.1 Rhagoletis pomonella | reverse complement strand
GATGAAATTAGTGAATGCAGGTATGTGCAACAGGGTGTCGTTTTGCAATTAGGAATTTTGTTGTCAAACCTAAGTTTTGTGCATGCGCCATGCTAACAGCTCCCCCCCTGAAATTCAAACGTCCGCGTTTGAAGTGCTGGGTTTGGCAAATATCTGGTTAATCCCTTCTATTGCTGTTTCGGTTAATTCGATGGTTGGTTTTTGGTCGGTATTTTTCTTCGACCATATTTTTCGCGTAATTATTACGCTCAGAATTAATAGAATTGTGATAAGGCTAATGTAAACGGCGTGCTTTAATTGACTTGCCGATTCCGCGTAGCCAATTTGTTTTATATTGTTCAGGTTGAGCTGTTTTAGCATTTGTAAGGACAATATTTCTTCGGTATTGTTAGTTTTTGAAAAAGGTTGAAGTATAGCTGGCAGGGGATTGCTAGTTAGTCTGGCCTTGTTGGAAAATTCGTTTCCATTAATTTTTACTGTATCATTGTCGTAATGAATTAGAAAGGTACCGTTCAGGGGTATGGGGTCCCCATCAATTTGGATCTTTCCTTCGAAATTGTTCAAAAATATAATATCTGGTGCTATCTCTTCTATTTCAGGGATGTGCTGGCTGTTGGTTACGGTGCAGTTTGGCGGGCGGCTTCTTAACAAGCTACTTATACAGTTATCCCTACTTATATCGAATACACTACTTCTAACACATATTTGGAGCGAATTGTATTTTTTACAGGGTTTTAATATGCCATACAGGGTTTTCTCGCAATCTAGTAATGAGTTGAAATTAATTTTGTTAATGGTATTATTTTTCTTAACCGCTCTTATGTCTATTGATTTACATATTTGGGGTCCTACTGTGGGTAAATTTATTATGTAGATTATTAATTTACTATTTGTGGCTACCTTTACTTCGGAAAATTCGAGAGCCTCATCCAAGTTAACAAAAGGAATATCGTCTTTTTCAAAAAATTTGTTTAGCGATATCTATTTCTTCTCTTGACATAATGTAAGAGTTTATTATATTGGCCTTTGCCCAATGTATCGCGTAGGCGATATTTACTATTTCTTCTTTTAAAATTTCCAATTTATATTTCAGTCTAAGGAATGCTTCTACTCCCTTGTTCTTATCATTTTGCAATTCTTTAGTGATATGATTTGTAATATTTGTAATTTCATTTATTCTCTCAATTGTAAGTTTATTGATAAGGATCTGATTGTTATTATTTTCGAGGGCATTGTTCAATTTATTTACGACTATTTCATGATCCTCGTGATCCGGATTTCCGGCAATCCATTTCCATGCACTGCCAATGAAATTAAGGGATCGTTTGGATCGGCTTTCTATTTTCAAATTACTCAGGTGAATCCGTATTTGGGATATAAGGAGGGATATGAATGGGTAATTTGGATTCTTGGAGAGCTCTTCCATATGTGCCCTGGATTCGATGTCTTCCAGGATGTAGTTGTATTTGTCTATGTCAATTTCATGTATTATTCTAAATGTTCCAGTTTGTAGTTTGGCTGTCCCTCTTTCTATCGTAACTAGTTGCGCGTTAGAATAGTCAAGTATCCTTACCTCGGCGAGGCACAGTCGCACCAGTAACAGTATCACTATCATCGCCACGCTGGATTCGGTGTTGTTCACGTTTATGGAGTTCTCTTTTTCCTCACGTACTCAAGCTCCTGGACGCAGTAGTTTCCCGGTTCCTTGTCTATTCGTAGTTGCTAATTTTTCGATTTTCGATTTTCGCGGCCTTACTTTTTAGTTTTCAGGCTTACTACGTTCGACGCGTGGCGGTCCCTGCTCGGGCGCCAGTTATGTCAACGCGGGTTGACTTAAACAAAAAATATATTTTTTTGGGGAGCTAAAGGCTCCTTTATTGATTGAA
>NW_023482003.1:0-1886 GCF_013731165.1 Rhagoletis pomonella | reverse complement strand
AATAAATCGCGATATTTTCTTTCCCATATTTATGCCAATGTAATAATTAGACATCGGAATTCCATGAAATTGCATATTTTTGTTTAGCATACAAGAGATCCCGGACCAAGACAGAAGTTCGTTGCATTGAAAATGGAGAAGATTTATGCCTATGCATATTTGCATATTTTCATATTTTTTGCATATTTGCATATTTTTTTGCATATTTGCATATTTTTTGCATATCTTCATATTTTCTGCATATTTCCATATTTTTCTTAAGTATATTTTTATACCCGAGCGCACTTGTGCACAAGGGTATATTAATTTTGTTCACATAACGGTTGTTTGTAACAGCCAAAACGAATCGAGATAGATATAGACGAATGTATACATAAATGCTCAGAATGAATAGAGAAGTCGATTAAGCCATGTCTGTCCGTCCGTCCGTCTGTCCGTCCGTCTGTCCGTGTACACGATAACTCGAGCAAAAATTGAGATATCTCAACGAAATTTGGTATGTAGGTTTCCCTTAATCCAAGGTAGGTTGGTATTGAAAATGGGCGAAATCGGACAGTAACCACGCCCACTTCCCATATAACGGTAATTTCCAGAAATAAGAAAACTGTGATATTTTAGTAACTACTGACGATAATTCACTCAAAATTGATATTTACAACAATTTTCAGACGAAAAATAAAAATATTATAAATTTTTGGTTTTGGCATAGAAATAATTTTTATAATTTTTTTTATTGTTACATTTTGTTACGAGTAAATTTAAACTCTATGCGTATATCTACTGTCCAGGAATAATCTAAAAGGCTTTGCATTTTTGTTTTGCAAAAAAAAACAAAAAATTATGAAAACGTTTCGTTGTAGAACAGTTGAAAATAGTAAGAATAGCGAGCTTATCCGACAAGTCAGGCGATCTGCATTTCGTGTGTTTTTTTAATATCCCTTCACATTAGTAGTTATCAGAAATGTCTCAACTAAATTTAAATAAATGGGTGAAAGAAGTCGGAAATGGGTGCTTCAAAATTAGCGATACAATTATGGAATGTTTATATTGCAAAAAAAAAGTAAGCATATCTCTTTTTTTTTTTCTTCTTTTTTTTTAAGATTTCCTAACACTCATATTTTAATATTTCATATAACTTATTTGTATGGGAAGGGCCTTGAGTTATCGGAATTACTTTCAGTCTAAGACCATCCTTGTGAAATCCGTAGTAAGTGTGCCAAATTTGATTCTGATCGGAAAAGCGGTAAAGGAGGTAGCCCATTTTTCAATCCAGGTCATAAACCATCTGTGTGAAAAATTTAATTTTCAAACAGGTGGCAACCCTCTTGAAAAATATCTTCGAAATTAAGCTCTCTTAAATTTATTGTATTGTAATATTTGATTGAAATTATTAATTTAACTTAACTTTTTACCAAGTGGCAACCCTTAAAAGGTAGCCTATTTTTCAACCTAGGTCATTTACTATCTGTGAGCAAAATTTCATGCAAATCCGTTAAGTCATTTCCGTGTTATGGGCCAACAAACATGCAAACATACCAACTTTCACATTCATAATATTAGTAGGATTTACATACATAGATATAGATGTTGTAGACAACATACTAAAAGATTAATGGATTTACTAAATAAATAGCAGGGTTTAAGTTGGATTGGTACATAAAATTTTTCTGCATGAACTTGCTTTGATTTAATACAAAGCCCCGTTAACATAAGTATTGATTGCATATTATTTGCATATCTTTTGCATATATTTTGCATATTTTTGTCATATTTTCTGCATATACAAATTTCATAGAATTCCGATGTCTACTTATTAACAACAAGTACAAACAATATGTAAGCGTATACATATAAATATGTACATACATATATATATACGTACATCT
>NW_023482002.1:0-1886 GCF_013731165.1 Rhagoletis pomonella | reverse complement strand
TGAATTTGCTCTTGTTACCGTCAAATGACATGCTAAATAGTACAAAGGTACATAATTACTTGCTTCTGACATTATTTTATGTTACTTACCGGAATTCGGACTAGAGTCTATAACAAGGGCTATATCTATCAATATTTTGTGTGAAGGATGGGTTCACGTGAAATAAGATATACATGAGTTGTTTGAAGAAAAATTTATTCATTTATTGATAAAACATGCTCAAATTGGCGACCTTCTACTCTAATACAAGCTCGGCACCTTTTAAGAAAAGACGCTTTTAGAGATCTTAAACTCAATTGGGCTATCTCAGCAGCAGCTCCATTTATTTGTTCCCGCAAATGCTCTTCGTTTTGAATTGTTTTTGAATAAATTTTGTCCTTAAGACAGCCCCAGTAGAAAAAATCGAATGGATTCAGGTCTGGCGGTCGAGCGGGCCACGTGATTGGCCCGTATCGTCCAATCCATCGGCGCGGATAAGTTTCGTCTAAATGAGCTCTTACTTCACGCCCGTAGTGAGCAGGGCACCCGTCATTTTGCAGCCATAGTCTTCGCCGCAGGTTTAAGGGTACATCTTCCAAAAGAGTTGGAAGCCGTTCCTGAAGGAACTCTAAATAACTGTGAGAGTTGAGCGTTGGCGGCAGTTCCACAGGTCCCAATATCTGACAATTAAAAATACCGCACCATAAATTTATTTTGTACCGGTACTGCGAACGATCTTCTCTCATTTCGTGAGGATTGTCTATCTGCCAACTGTGAAGGTTATGTAAATTAAAATAACCATCACGTTTGCATGATGATTCATCGCTCCAAATTATTTTATTAAAAAAGTTGTTCATGCATTCGCAACATTTCACGGCAAAATCTAACTCTCGACACGTAATCTCTTTCTTGTAGAGCCTGAACACGTTGAATGTGGTATGGATGAAATCGATGGTCTTGTAAAGCTTTGTGAACTGTAGTTTTTGGTATTCCCGTCCGTCTTTCCATCATTCTCACTGAAGTCGATGGACCTAGTTCCACTTCCTCTAACACAGCTTCAACATCTACCGTTGCAGGACGCCCTGTTTCGCCGCCACGCCTTCCAGGTATGCGACCTTAAAAAGTGAAAAATGATAGTTAACAAGCAAGCAAACAAGAAAGGTGTAAAAATCACTTACCTTCATATATTTCTCTATGGGTCCGAGCGAATACTTCACGACCCGGATGTCGACGATTGGGATATCGCTCTGCATAGAGTCTTTGAGCAGCTCTGGCATTACAGCAAGCTTCACCGTAAATTAGGTGAATATCCGAATATTCATGCGACGTATACTGCGTGTTCTCTGTCATAGTATTAATAACACAATGTTCGAAGGGTCCAATTTCACAAAATCCACTTTCCCTAATTCCGGTAAGTAACACAAAATAATGTCAGGAGCAGGTAATAATGTACCTTTGTACTATTTAGCATGTCATTTGACGGTAACAAGAGCAAATTCAAAAGCGGCTATAACTTTTTTTTTCTATTCAAAACAGTAAGTGTGGCACCTTTCTGAAATCTTTATTAAATGAGCAATTTTTTTATGTAATGTAAAGTTATAGCTCAGTACATTTTTTTTCACCCGAGATAGTCAAAGTTGGGGAAGAAAATATCAAAAAGTAAAAAATCCAGAAATAGTCCTAATTTGATGATGGTTCCTTAATATATTTTAACTACATTGCATTTGAGTATGGAGAGGCAACTATCTGGAAGTATTTTACATAAAAAATTTACTAAGTATTGCCCGGTTTGTAGTTGCAGTTAAAGAAAACACATGAAAAGGCACGACTTTTTTTGAATTCGAAAAAATGTAAATATTTCAAAAACGGTGACACTTTTACCTGAAAATTTTTTGTTTATCAGGGAG
>NW_023482001.1:0-1886 GCF_013731165.1 Rhagoletis pomonella | reverse complement strand
TCCAGTTAAAACTGTTACATAACAAAAACAATTGTAGGGTTCCCAGAAACAAAAACAAAATAATAATAATAATTTAGTGTTTAAAAAAATATTCTCCAAAAAAAAAATCACAAAAACAATTTAATAATAATAACAAATAGCCGCTTACACATATGTTAGTGTTTGGCCGAGCTTCTCCTCCGATTTGTGGCGTGCGCCTTGATGCTGTCACGTAAAGGGGAGGGACCTACAGTTTTACGCCGACTTCGAACGGCGAGTGTATTTTTATGAAAAGTTGTTTTTCACGAAAGAACCCACTCGGAGGGTTGGCACTGCCCGCCGAGGGGCGACCCCCATTAAAATAAAAAACTGTTTTCTACATTTTTTGCGATGTTGCTTTGACCAGGACTTGAACCCAGGCCCTGAGTCGTCGGAAGCGCGCACTGCTTACCACTACACCACAGCAGCCGCCAAACAATTTGAAATGTTATAAAAAAAAATTTCACAAAAATTTTAAAAAAAAATTTTAGTCTAAAAATATTGGGTATGCTGTTTTATAGACCATTCCACTTTAGTATAATAAAGTACAATTTGCAAGTAGTTAAGAGTACGCACGGGATTTTTAACCATTTACATATGTATATAATATGAATATAATCTACACCAGACAAAGAGAAAGCTTTTATTTCCCATTTAGCATGCAGATGTGCTCGAAATGTTAGCGAGAAAAATATTCAAAATCAACGCGAACTCTTAGCCTCGTGCAACTAAAATTTAATGATCTATAAAACTGCATATCCATTTTTTCTATAAACTCAAAACAAAAGTTTAATTTTGTTGAAACTTTTTTTATAGGTAACATTTCCAAATTTTTCTTGTGATTTTTTTTTCGTTTTGGGGGAACCCTACAATTGTTTTCAACTAGTTTTTATTACGTAACATTTATTAACTAGAACAACAGGATCGATTTTCTTCAAAATTACCACTTTTTCTGCACTTTGCACTAGTTTTGCTAGTTTTATAAGCTTTCATAAAAAAATAATAATCAAATTGGTTGGAATGCAGGCTCCAGTGAATTATGAACAGCGAATTCCAGTTTTGAACCAATGTGCAGCGGCCGTCAATATTTTTTATATGGGGAAAACACTTTTTTGTAGAAATAGGGTAGAAGTTTTGAAAATCAATATTTTTCGATCGGAAAACTCTCTTTCTCTTCAGGGAACTTCCAATAATAATACCCATTTGTCTATTTTACCATTTTTTTAATACTAACGATTGTATGGGTCCCCCCATTGCTTTGTTTGGGTTTTTGGGGATCTATGAAAAATGGTTAATATTAAAAAATGATTAAATAACCAATACGCAAATATTATTATTGGATGTCTCAAGATTTCAGATTTTCAAGAATTCCTACCATTTCTACGCAAACTTGTTTTTTCTCCACTTCATGGGCTTTGAATTTCATTAAAAAAACGGGTATTCTTTTTTCCATTTAGAAAAGTCTTATAGGGTAAGAGCTTAACATTTGAAATAAATGCAAGATTCCAACTTTGTGTGATATTAAAAAAAAAAATCAACAAACCTTCGTAAAAATGTCGAGCTTTTTAATTAGATTTCTTAGAAAGATTGTTAGTTTGAAGTAGTTAAAGCTGGGCTATGCAAGACTTAGACTTAACTTGACTTACGTAAAACCTTAGAAACGATTACCCAGCATGTCACCTATTATCTTTTCTCTTTGTATTTGTACACGTAAAATTGTAAACGTTTAATTCGTGTTTACACCAAAATGGATTCAAAATTACCATTCAAATAAATGTATTTACGCGTATCAAATTGTTTTTATTTTGTTTTCTGTATTTATTTGAAAGTTTTCGATTGCCAGATGAATAACATTTATACAAAAAAAT
>NW_023482000.1:536-1886 GCF_013731165.1 Rhagoletis pomonella | reverse complement strand
ATGTGTATATCTTGGTAACCGCTGCACCAATTTCTTCCAAACTTGGCGCAGTTGTTGGCCTTGGTACAGCATAAAAAACGCCGAAACTTTTTAAAATTGGACAATAACCACGCCCACATCCCATATAACGGTAATTTATAGAAATACAAAATCTTCGATAAATCATTAAATATTGAAGCTAATTTATTCAAAATTGATGCTTGCAACAATTCTTTACCAAGAAATACGTTTATGGTTAAATTTTGGAAAATGGGCGTGGCACCGCCCACTTATGATCACATATAAGTATATAGGTAACCGTTCTACCAATTTGTATCAAACTCGGTATGGTTATTGTACTTGCGACGTGTAAGCAAAACGTTGAAAATTATTGAAATCGGACTAAAATAACGGCCGATTCTCATATAACGGTAAATTTAAGAAATGCTTGAAACATCAATATTTCGAAATTGAAGGACGCTAATTTACTCAAAATTGATACACCTCGGCTTACCATCTAGCGGAAGGTTTCGGAAGGGTGAAAAAACATATATTTAATACTTGCGCCGGGTATTTAATGTTCGGCTCCGCCCGAACTTAGACTTTCTTACTTGTTTGTATTGTTTTACTGTCCGTTAATCCTTGTATATATGTGACGCCTGTGTACCTTTTGTTGTATGTAGTTTCGGGTTGAGTGTTTAAATTCGCTGCTTTTGGTTTGTTTTTATACCCGAGCGCACTTGTGCACAAGGGTATATTAATTTTGTTCACATAACGGTTGTTTGTAACAGCCAAAACGAATCGAGATAGATATAGACAAATGTATACATAAATGATCAGGATGAAAAAAGAAATCGATTAAGCCATGTCTGTCTGTCCGTCCGTCTGTCCGTCTGTCCGTGTACACGATAACTCGAGCAAAAATTGAGATATCTCAACGAAATTTGGTATGTAGGTTTCCCTTAATCCAAGGTAGGTTGGTATTGAAAATGGGCGAAATCGGACTTTAACCACGCCCACTTCCCATATAACGGTAATTTCTAGAAATACGAAAACTGCGATATTTTAGTAACTACTGAAGATAATTCACTGAAAATTGATATTTACAATAATTTTTAGACGAAAAATAAGAATATTATAAATTTTTGGAAAATGGGCGTAGCCACGCCCACGTATGGTTACGTGTGTATATCTTGGTAACCGCTGCACCAATGTCTTCCAAACTTGGCACAGTTGTTGGCTTTCGCATAACATACCAAATGGCCGAAAATTTTTAAAATCGCTCAATAACCACGCCTACTTCCCATATAACGGTAATTTTCAGAAATACGAAAACTGCGATATTTTAGTAACTACTGGAGATTATTCACT
>NW_023482000.1:0-526 GCF_013731165.1 Rhagoletis pomonella | reverse complement strand
ATGTGTATATCTTGGTAACCGCTGCACCAATTTCTTCCAAACTTGGCGCAGTTGTTGGCCTTGGTACAGCATAAAAAACGCCGAAACTTTTTAAAATTGGACAATAACCACGCCCACATCCCATATAACGGTAATTTATAGAAATACAAAATCTTCGATAAATCATTAAATATTGAAGCTAATTTATTCAAAATTGATGCTTGCAACAATTCTTTACCAAGAAATACGTTTATGGTTAAATTTTGGAAAATGGGCGTGGCACCGCCCACTTATGATCACATATAAGTATATAGGTAACCGTTCTACCAATTTGTATCAAACTCGGTATGGTTATTGTACTTGCGACGTGTAAGCAAAACGTTGAAAATTATTGAAATCGGACTAAAATAACGGCCGATTCTCATATAACGGTAAATTTAAGAAATGCTTGAAACATCAATATTTCGAAATTGAAGGACGCTAATTTACTCAAAATTGATACACCTCGGCTTACCATCTAGCGGAAGGTTTCGGAAGGGTGAAAAAA
>NW_023481999.1:0-1887 GCF_013731165.1 Rhagoletis pomonella | reverse complement strand
CGAAATCGTCAATTTGGCAACGCTGATGGGGACTCTAAACAGCAACTAGCTGTTGTCTTTGATATTGTAAGTATTGAATACTGTTTTTGCATTGGATAGTCCGTTTTATTTTATTTCTTATTCTCTCAACTACAGCTCAGTCTATTAGCCTTGAACGCTTAGTTGGCCAACAGTGACACAAGTGCTGGTAACTGGTCGTCTCCGTGACATTTTCCATTGCCATGATGCTACTTCTATGCGATGCCCGCATAATATTGGCACTTTGCCGCTATTTTTATATTGCAGTCAATATCAGCATTGTACCTTCAGTCAGACATTAAGAGGATAGTTGTGTTTGACTTGATGGTTAATTCTTATGCGAATAGATAAAAGTAGTTGTACATATGTACATATGCACATTAGCGTGGGCATAAAATCCGTTTATTTAGAATTTTGATTAGCAATAGCAAACAATTGGTTCATTATGCCTTAAGAACAACCCGTGTGAGAGATAACAATTTTTTGATCAATATCATAGGCTCGCCCAAATCCGACAAAGTTCAAGTGCAAAATAAATGTTTTCTTAGCTTACTTCAATTCTCTGCAAAAAGGATCATACACCAAATTATAGTCCTAAACTAATACTTTCGAGGATGATTTCAATTTTAGCAAAAAAGTATATTAGTTAAGGGATTTATTAATTGTTATTTTTTTAGCACATTGAACTTCCATGGACTTGGACGAGCCAAAAATATTGACCACGTTCCCATGACAGTCGGGTCTACGTAACCGGAACGACCCAGATTTATATCTGGCCAAGGACTGTCACTCCAGCAACACTCCCCAAAAAGTCTTTAGGGAATTTGTATGCTGCTACAACAACAACGACAACCGAAAATTGTCATCTTTCACGCAGATTGTGTTCAGAGCATAATGAAACATATCTTTGCTATTTCACATCAAAATTTAAAAAAATGGATTTCCTGACCACACTAAAGCACTTGCTAAATGCACGCCCAAATATTTATATACAGTGACGAGCAAAACTGTAACATGATGTAACACTTTTTATTTCAGCTGTCGCTATCTTTCCAAGTTCTAACGACATTCATACTGTTGTTGTATATTTTTATTGGTACATCTGTGCTTCCTCTGTCATAACGATTTGAAGTCAATTCAACAACATTAACAAAACCAGCAGACAAAAATGTAAATTAAGGCAAATGTTACAGTTTTGCACGCATATATTTTTAATAACTTTTTGACAATTTTCACCAAAAAAAAAGAATTATTAACACAATGTTCAGTATGCTTTTGGTTTATTTAGTTCCTCGCTGCAATTTGGCATACCTAATGTGTATGTCTGGAAAAATTCTGGAGTTATAGCCTCCCACATATCCTTGGTGTGCTTTCACAGCTCATGTACTCCATTGGACGGACTTGGATACTTAGTAAGATGCGCTTTTAGTTGATTTCGCAAATTCTCGATGAGATTCATGTCCTCGGATTGTGGAGGTCATTTCAAATTAGCAAATTTCTGCTTTTGTTCCAGTCTTTGCGAACATGTGCAGTGTGTTTTGGTTGCTTTTTCAGTAGAAACTCTAATTTTTTCGACTACATCTTGCAAATTTTGTTGAAATATGAACAGATACTGTTCCTTACGCATAATAAGTACAAACGGATCAACAACATTTTTGAAATACAACCCCAAACTAATATTGACCGACCACTGTGATTCACAGTTTGCCTTACATGATGCGCTTAGGCTTAATTTGGGCTTTTGATCCAATACTATGCCCGGCCATCTGATTGAAAGCGATTAATTTAGTCTTTTCAGACCAAATAACCCTCAATTAAATCTTAAAAATGTGTTTTTTATTGCATTCTGTAAGGTCTAACATATCCCAA
>NW_023481998.1:0-1887 GCF_013731165.1 Rhagoletis pomonella | reverse complement strand
CAGCTCCATTCGTCAATTGTAAAGTGTGTGTGTATGTTTGCTTGCTCCAACAACTGTGCCAAGTTTGGAATAAATTGATGCAGCGGTTACCAAGATATACACATGTAACCATAAGTGGGCGTGGCTACGCCCATTTTCAAAAAAATGTTAATATTCTTATTTCTCGTCTAAAATTTATTATAAATATCAATTTTGAGTGAATTACCTTCAGTAGTTACTAAAATATCGCAGTTTTTGTATTTCTGAAAATTACCGTTATATGGGAGGTAGGCGTGGTTATTGTCCGATTTTGCCCATTTTCAGTACCATCCGTCCTACGCCCGAAAGAAGTACACGTACCAAGTTTCGTTAAGATATCTTAATTTTTACTCGAGTTATCGTGTGCACAGACGGACGGACAGACGGACAGACGGGCAGACAGTCACCGCTTAATCAATTTCTCTTTTCATTCTGATCATTTATGTATACATTTGTCTATATCTATCTCGATTCGTTTTGCCTGTTACAAACAACCCTTATGTGAACAAAGTTATAATACCCTTGTCCACAAGTGCGCTCGGGTATAAAAACGCTGATGAAGTTACAGATTCCCCAATTTCTGAAACAGCCAAAGGAATGAGAATGAAGAATTCTTTTTAAAAAGCTTTAGAAAATCCTGACATCTGGTTTGGCTTATACGCGCTGTTTAAACAACGATCTTGCCATTATGCTAGATTCTAATTGTTTCTTAAAAAACACTTGACATCCGCATTCGCATCCGCGGATGTGAGCTGTTAGATATTCGCATCCGCATTCGCATCCGCGGATCTCTAAAATTCCACATTCACAACATCCCTGGTATGTACATCAGTTTTCTATAAACTTAGTATTTTTTGAGAAATTTATTAATCATTCCAGAAAATAAAATAAAATCCAAATTTAGCAGGGAAAAACTTCAATATTTTTTTCAAAATTTTTTTCATTTGTTCCTTTACAAAAACAGCATGCTGCTAACGAAGAAAGTCGATAGATATGTGAATAAAAAAGATGTGAAAGGTCATATGAAAATGTATGTACATAATTGTACATGGCTTATGAGTAACATTAACAAAAAATTAAAAAAAATCTATGATTTCCCTGCAAACCAAAGTTTCCGAAATCTTAACGAAATCTTTAGGAGTATCTCATTTCTGTAACGAGTTTTTTACGAATCTTCAAAGAAAATTGATGAAGGGGTTGACACGAACTCGTAAAGAAATTTCTGTATGAAAAATAAAGAAAATTCTGAAAAAATTCTGCAAGAAATTCTTCACATAGCAGCATTATTTTCATTGCTTTACCGATTTTCTTCCGAAATTTCGTAAAGGAATCGAAGTGTGCACAGTTTATTTCCTTTTAGAAAATTCGGCAAAAAATCGGATGAGATCTTTACGAATTCTTTCAAATTTCTCTACAATTCAGAATACTCTGAAAAAATGGTTTGCAGGGTTCTTAAATTTTTTCTCTCTGTTGCTTTATTCCAACACTATAGAAGTTGATGTTTTTTGAAATGTTTTAAGTTTTTATTTGCCTTAACGTATGGGGTTGAAAAAAAAAATATGTATAATTTTTGATAGTCCAATAATTAGATTTATGTTATAACGTTAGATAAGTAGTTATAATTTCCAGTTTTCATACTAAAATCCTATGAAAATTCGCTATTTTGCTACTATCTCCCTCACTACCGCCGTAATACTTTTCAGCTTTAAATCGGTCTGGATCTTGCTTTAGCAACCGAACTAATGTCTGGCAAATTAATTTAGATTAGAACTTAAACAACATCATATTAAATTTTGAGCTTTACTAAAATGATTTGAAAAATAAATTTTTCTTAATAAAAAATGACGTCTGGCACAATGTTAGCAACAA
>NW_023481997.1:0-1887 GCF_013731165.1 Rhagoletis pomonella | reverse complement strand
AGAAAGGAGGATTCTACTGCCTGAGGGTTATAATCCCTAAGTGCGGCGAAGGCCGCCTACGTAGAAAGGTGTTCTCTGCGAAAGGTGTTCAGACCCTCCTCTTTCCCTGATAACAACCTTGGGAAAACTTCTTTTATTTAAAAACCCCACAGGTTCTGTTAGTTGGGTTATATTCCACTTCAAACTGCTCAATTTCCCTCGGTAAATGCTGTTTTTCGCCCATTTTCAAACAGTTCCCCAGGGGTCTGTGGGAGGCCCCGAAGGGGGAGGTGCGCCTTTCGTTGCAAATAACTAAAGATTTCCCATAAAATACCATATAGGGTAATTCTCTAGTATAGGGTAACAACCCCTAAAAAAGGTTCGGAAAAGTCGGGAGGGGTACCAAACGACGCGTTTCGACCCCCTATTAACGATCTGGAGGGGGAGGACTAATATTATTAACCATTTAAAAGTTATAAACACAAAACTTGTTAAATTTCGTTGTTTTCTACGAGCAATTACCACGTCAAAAATACACTAAATCACCAGTTTCCACTTTTAAAACACTATTAAAACGTCTCCGGTTATTATTTTATGCAAACCAAATCATTTATTCACTTTTATTTTATATATTTCGTTAATAAAACAGAGTAAACAAACTTTGCGCCTCCCAAAATTAATAGCTCTGATCCAATACTTTTCGTGGAAAATGCTGTAAAACTGTCAAACAGCAAAATTTCTCTCTGAAGTGAGAGTATAAAGTGAGTAACAACAAAACGTACGGGAACAAAAAAAACATTTTTCCTGTAAAAACGTCAACCAGTGATTGCTTGACACTTTTCATGATTTTACCAGAAGAAAAAGTTCGGGTAAAATCTTGCAACTTCATTCTCTACACAACTCTACAAAAGTTGCTCTCATTTACAGGATTTTGGAGTACGTGAACATTTTTCCTGCAACTTCCTGCAAGTTCGTATAAAATCCTGTAAGTTCATGGTGTACTGGATCCGAATTATTATAACCTCAAATCGCTGGTATTGCCACTTTATTTCACATTTCATTTGCGCCATTATACTCAGTTTACACTATACACTTCTTTTTTTACTTTCACCTAAATAAGATTTTTTATTAAAAATGTTCATTATTTATATATATATTAAACGAAAGAAGATACCGAAAAGCATAAAACGCGATTTTTTATTAAAAATTTTCATTATTAATCGAAGTATTGATTTTTATGGGAAAAGCGGCGCAGGCGAAAATTTTTAATAAAAAATCGGGCGATCTTTTATTAAAAACTTTCATTATGTATATATATATTAAACGAAAGAAGAAAGTGTGAATATTAATAAAGATATTTTCTTGTGCAGGCCGGATCATTTGTGTGTCCATCTACATTCGTTGGTGCAGCAATTTTTATATACTTCCACGATTCTAATCTGATCGCAGGTATAACTTTTCCCTTAACGCAAACTCAACATCATCGTAGTGCAAAAACTATTTCTTAGTACATGGTAATCACATGGACAAGGGCGACTTTACCTTATACCATGTTCTGACCGACATCGAAAACATGTTTTCGTTGCTAAAACTGGTTTTCGACCTAAAACTTGTGTTTTCGTCTATGTAAAATCTGTCAAACAAAAACCAGTTTTCGCTGAAAACTACTTGAAAACTCACGTTCCACTTGTCACTTGTTGCTGTTGTTGTAGCGGCTACTAAGCCCCGTTCGTGGCGGTTTATCCATCAACGTTGTCGTCAATTTCAGCTAGGGGGAGGCCCAGGAATTGAGCTACTTCCACAGGTGCTGTCCATAGGGACAGGGGCGTAAGCTGAGTGGGGTTCTCAGGGCATGTGAAGAGGTGCCGGGAGTCATGTGGCGACTCTCCACATGCCGGGCATTGGTTG
>NW_023481996.1:605-1887 GCF_013731165.1 Rhagoletis pomonella | reverse complement strand
TTTTTAAGAGAAGAAGGTGTCGAAGTTCATTTTACCAAACCCAATAGCCCTACAGGGAACTCGGACATCGAAAGAATTCACAATACGATAGGAGAAAAAATTTAGAATCATAGAACTAGAATCCCGAACTTTATCAACAAGAGAGAAGAAGTACAAATGTATTCAGACCTATAACAATAATATCCATTCAACTCTGAAAGAAACACCTTCAGACGTAGCCTCAGGAAAAATTGATAAAAAAAATAATCTACGATAGGATAAAAGGGACTAAAGAGAAAATCATTAACAAAATGAATACGAAAAGAGAGAGTTATACTGAAAATAGAAGCAGTGGACACGCGAGAAATTATAGAGCTGTTAGACATAAGCACGAACCCAGATACAGAAAGTTACCACTTCAAAACACCCATACAAGTAACATTAAATGACCAGGAAAATTTTCAGGTGCTATCGATATCAATGCCTCTAATTTTCGTAATGCTGATAATTTGAGCAACGGCAACAATGATAACTGAAGACATCAAAAACGAAGACGGACTCGCCGAAATAAAACTTGAAAACGTACAAGTGATCACAGATTTTGACATCATCCTTCACATAATCAGACCGCAGGAAATAGAAAATATAATTGACGCACTAGAAAATTTAGCTAGAGACTTTAAATTGACCGAGAAAGAACAAATTCTGACTCAGGAATGCACAACATTACGGAGTAAACTTTACACACTATTACCACATAAACAAAAAAGAGGATTAATTAACATATTAGGTACAACAATGAAATGGTTGTATGGAACTATGGACGACGATGATAGACAGAATATATAGGAGCATCTCAAAGTTATGGATACGAACAACCATATTGCCATAGATACCTTAAATAAGAATATAAAAATTAACGATAATTTCAACAAAACATTCCAAAGCATCCAAAAAGCTATAGAATCAGATAGAAGACAAATAGCCCTTAAACTTAATTCAATTCAACAAGAATATCGAGAAATCCATAGGCAACTCGTATATCTAGACATACTGCTAAGGATTAGGACACTCAGTAATAGCATAGAGCACATTCAGAATAATTTAGCATCTGCTAGACTAAACTTAATGTCCAGCAACATTCTAACCCCGGAAGAGATAAATAGATATAATATCGATATATTTAGGTTAGAGAACATTGAATTAGGAGCAGCCACCTCCGCAGGTAACATTATATTTTCACTTAAAATTCCGACTAATGTAACTACAGCAAAACATGTATTTATAACACCATGTGCAAATA
>NW_023481996.1:0-595 GCF_013731165.1 Rhagoletis pomonella | reverse complement strand
AAAAAATTTATATCAAAAGAATCTGAAAGTTTCTAATTCATGTGTAAAAATTTTAAGAAAATTAAAAATAGTAAAGAAGAAATTATGGAAATTGAAAAAGGCTTAATAATTATAAGAAATACAAAAGGAATCGAAATAAATAGTACATGTAATGAAAGAACCTTATATTTAATAGGAACTCATCTCATTTCATTCGATAATTGTGAACTTAAAATTAGAAACGAAACTTATAAAAATATAAATAAATCATTTACACAGTATGTAATACGTTACCTTGAATCGAATATTAATCATACACAACTCGAACCTACTTTTGATGAATTAATCATTACCCAAATTGAAAACGCTCAAAAAATTGAAGAACTTACCTACCACAAGAAAAAATATCAAATCAACATTTGGCTAATAATTTCATTCATTGCAGCAATTGCTTTAGCTTTGTTCGTAATTTTTGTCCATTTTACAAACAAACATAAAGCAATTGAATTAAATATAAATACAAAAACCCAGGAGTGTTTTCAATCAAGGGAAGGGGGAGTTACGTCACCTGGCCATTCCACTCCAACAGAAAACCGAATTGAGGTTGACTGGTCAG
>NW_023481995.1:0-1887 GCF_013731165.1 Rhagoletis pomonella | reverse complement strand
CTCTGGAGCGTCATAATATCGTCTAAAGAGGCATTATTTTGATCAGCCCATTCTAAGCAAATATTGTATGCTGATATAGTCTCCTCCTGTGTAACTTTCTTCGTATTTACTACCACGTTGTTTGTTTCTTCACCATCAGTAAGGTCACAATTGATACAGGGATCTTCATTTTGTTCAAAAGACTCCAAAATAGGTTCAGCAATCCATTGCTCAATTTCAGAATCGGATATTTGCTGCAATGGTTCTATTTCTTGAAGCAAATTTGAAATTGCTTGAATATTGGATGTATCTTCAACAAGCTGTAAGCGTAACTCTGAAAGAGGGATGACATCTTCACTATCCCATTCGGATGTTACCTCAAACAGTTTTTGAAATGATGACTGAATGGAGGTCACATTAACAGCATTCCAGGCATTAGCTAAAAACCATATTGCGTGTTTTAAGTTGATGTTTCGCAGAGATTCGTCTATTGTTTTTCCACGGCGAACGATGTCACTTAAAAGGCTTGTTTTGTAGTTCAATTTCGTAAGTCTTATAACATTCTGGTCCATGGGCTGTATAAGTGCAGTACAGTTTGGAGGAAGACACATTACAGATATTTGACCATCACTACTCATTAACTCGCTTAACTTAATTTAAATTAATAAACGAAATTTTTTACAAACAAAGATGACCAGATGTACCTCTGGAACAAATGTTTTGTGAAACCATTCCTCAAACAAAGCCAAGGTCATCCAAGCACTTTTATTTCCTTTGTAGACAACTGGAATATCCGTAAAATTGTCAAGTGATCGTGGGTTTAATGATTTCCCAATAACCATTAGTTTTACTCTGTGATTTCCAGATGCATTCGCGCAAGCCAGAAAAGTTATTCTTTCCTTACTGATTTTATGTCCTGGAGCGGAAGTTTCTTTTGACCGCACAAGAGTTCTATCAGGTAAAAGCTTCCAAAAGAGACCAGATTCATCGGCATTGTATATCTGGTCCTTGGCCAAACCTAAATCAGCAATTTTTTTGTTCAGTTTTTGTAAAAATGGATTAACTGAATGAGTCTTATTCGAAAGTTTTTCTCCACATATTTTGAGTCTTCGTATTCCATATATTTTTTTAAAGTTTGTAATCCAACCATTGCTAGCATGGAAGTCCCCCGATTTTTCCTGAATTTTGGCATGGAGAAACTTGGCCTTTTGTTTAAGCATATCAGAAGTGATTGGTAAATTCTTGGCTCGTTGATTTGCAAACCATTTCATCAATGCTCTTTCCATTTTAGGAAGCTCTGCAGGTTTAAACGTTTTTCTCTTCCCAGGACCAGATTCAGCATGCGCCAGGAACTTCCTTATGGTGTTCTTCTTATTCTTAATGCGGTTTATTGTTGACCTGTGCACGTGAAAACTTTTGGCTAAGGCATCGATAGAAAATCCTTCACTTAGCTTCCTTAAAATTTCAGCTTTTTGCTTTATTGTAAGCAACGTAAATTTTTTCCCTGCCATTGTGAGACCGCACTCAATGAAACGTCCGTTAAAACTGATTCAAATGTCCCAAAACACACGTGGGTAAGAGAATTAGCCAATCACAGCAATTCATTTCCGAAATAAATCGGGACTTCCCCGAATTTTATTGAATCTAAGGAACCGTTACCAAAAGCAACAAGGCAATGTCGCAAGTATCGAGTTCAAATTTTTTGGATGTCGCAAGTACTGAGTACGTAATGGAAAAATTTTTTATGTTGCAAGAATCGAGGTGTGCAAGTACCGAGTATGTGCAAGAATCGAGGTACTACTGTATAACCTAATATTTATGCATACATACATTCTATATTTTTACCTACAAACACACAGACAATTAATTTTTAATCATTCAATTTCCCAATAAAAGAATTCTGAAAAA
>NW_023481994.1:0-1887 GCF_013731165.1 Rhagoletis pomonella | reverse complement strand
TTCTAAAAATAGAATTATTAGCAAAAACCAACAATACCAAAACGCACATGCTGAAGTGAATTGCAGCGGAATAGCTGCGCTTGATTGTGTTGGCATAACAAAAAAATTTAAAATAGTGGAAAAAAGCAAACGATAATTTACAAGGCGTACTTAGCACGGTGCATAGGCAACTTGCTGAGTCAGTGGGATCGTCGGATCTATGCCTACTGAAAGAAGTCTGATGAGGAAGTCTGGTGATTTCCGAAATAGCTATCACTTCTACCATTTTTTCAAATTATTGTTGCTTTTCCACAATACATTTTCATAAAAACCGGCCTCGAGCTCAATAAAAATTGTTGAATATAATTGTTATAAAGCCAAAAAATAACAAAAAACATATAACTTAAGGACGAGCACACCTAAAATTAAACATTCTAAAAATAGAATTATTAGCAAAAACCAACAATACCAACAACCACATGATCAAGTGAAATGCAGCGGAATAGCTGCGCTTGATTGTGTTGGCATAACAAAAAAATGAAAATAGTGGAAAAAAGCAAACGATAATTTACAAGGCGTACTTAGCACGGTGCATAGGCAACTTGATGGGTTAGTGGGATCGTCGGTTCGAAGCCTACTGAAAGAAGTCTGACGAGGAAATGTGGTGATTTCCGAAATAGCTATCACCTCTACCAGTTTTTCAAATTATTGTTGCTTTTCCACAATAGATTTTCATAAAAAACGGCCTCGAGCTCAATAAAAATTGTTGAATATAATTGTTATAAGGCCAAAAAATAACAAAAAACCAAATAACTTAAACGACGCGCACACCTAAAAGTTAAACATTCAAAAAATGGAATTATTAGCAAAAACCAAAAATACCAAAAAGCACATGCTCAAGTGAATTGCAGCGGAATAGCTGCGCTTGATTGTGCTGGCATAACAAAAAAATGAAAATAGTGGAAAAAAGCAAACGATAATTTACAAGGCGTCCTTAGCACGGTGCATAGGCAACTTGCTGGGTTAGTGGGATCGTCGGTTCGAAGCCTACTGAAAGAAGTCTGATGAGGAAATGTGGTGATTTCCGAAATAGCTATCACTTCTACAATTTTTTCAAATTATTATTGCTTTTCCACAATAGATTTTCATAAAAAACGGTCTCGAGCTCAATAAAAATTATTGAATATAATTGTTATAAGGCCAAAAAGTAACAAAAAACCAAATAACTTAAACGACGCGCACACCTAAAAGTTAAACATTCTAAAAATTGAATTATTAGCAAAAACCAACAATACCAAAAAGCACATGCTCAAGTGAATTGCAGCGGAGTAGCTGCGCTTGATTGTGTTGGCATAACAAAAAAATTAAAATAGTGGAAAAAAGCAAACGATAATTTACAAGGCGTACTTAGCACGGTGCATAGGCAACTTGCTGAGTCAGTGGGATCGTCGGTTCGAAGCCTACTGAAAGAAGTCTGATGAGGAAATGTGGTGATTTCCGAAATAGCTGTCACTTCTACCATTTTACAACGCTTTTATCAACTTTCAATGTTGTGTTCCAGAAACTTTCAATGTTGTGTGTCCGACACCATAAAGCAAAGCTTTGAAAAGCTCCTATAAAAAAGCATAGTGAATAGGGCGAGGTAGATGACATCTAGATGTCGCCCTATGTACTACGTTTGCTACACCGGAAATAGACGACACGCCATTTCTTGAAATAAAATTAATTGGTGCTCGTTTGTATGTACATACATATGTAAATGCATGTGTGTGCACCTTTCTATTAATATCGTTGAATTATTTTAATATCTATTGCAAACTTTTATTCAGACAGGACTAAAAGGTAGAATATAAATAATATAAAAAAAAACTTTTTAATATACAACGCTTTTATAAATGGACTAAAAAG
>NW_023481993.1:0-1887 GCF_013731165.1 Rhagoletis pomonella | reverse complement strand
AAAAAACTAACACGTGCTGTTTCAAATTCTTGCAGTTGTGCTAAAGCCTGTTCTTTTACAAACAAATAAAGTTACTAATGAGTGGTCAAATGAAAATGCGCAAAGATTTTTTGTATGAGAAATGAGCAGGAAATAGTGTTACCCATACGCCATGTACTCATACTTAAGCAGCACGCTTTTATATACCCATATTTCATACAAAAAATCATTGCGCATTTTCATTTATATATCCATCAATTTTCTTCATAAGTAACTTGATTTTTTTTTTGTAACAGAACAGAACCTGTTTGTAAATTTTTCCTATGTTAAAGTGTTTTTTTCATATCTACATTAAAAAAAAAATAAAAAATCTGGAATGATTAATTAATTTGTCAGAAACTATCAGACCTATCGAAAAGTGATGTATGAACGGTCTATGTATTTAAGCTGAATAACGGTAAATTGGAAATATCTTGAAAACGTATTCACAGAATAAAACATTAAGTCAATTTTCGGAATCAGCGAGCAATTCTTTATAGGAATTGGATAGTGGCATCCATTGAACATTTTTGCCGCAAACCAGTGTTGTTTTTCTTCTACACCGAGAGAACAAAACACATTTGAAACAAATACTTGTAGCTCTTATAAAATTGTAAGGAAAAAGTACTTACAAGAAAATCTTTAATACAAGAATATCATGTTTATTTCAAAAATTGTCTCATTGTTGAACTAACAGCGGCGCTCTTCGCATAACAGTTGACACGCTGTTAAAAATAAACAAAAGTAAAACTGTTGACAACAAATGTAAAGTGGTTGGATTAAAAACTTTCGCTGTTGAATTTCAGTTCCAAAAGCCACGCTGTTGATTTAAAAGTAAATCTTTGCGCCAACAACGAAATTTACAAGAATTATCGGTACTTCTAAAAGTAAAATTTTTGTGACAACTTTAATCGTAATTGAAATTAGCGCAGAACCTGTTAAGAAAACTAAAGCCGCGTCATTTCTGTGGCTATTGTTTTACGATTCAGGCGTTCCTTTCAAGTTTAAAAATATGGATATGAATATTATAAATGTGTTCGAAGAAATTTGTGTGAGAGTCAGCAGATTCCAATATCTTATGTTGAATTTCAAAATGATATACTTGGAATGGGGATTATCTAGCGACGCCATACAAATTTTGTCTGAGTGTTCAATTAAATCCGTGGAGATATTAAAAATGACATTGATGAAATTTTTAACAGCAGGACCGTCATCGCAGTCAAAAGATATCATTATAAGTAAGTATTGAAAAGCTTCACATTATCATGTCCTTAATAAATAATTATACATCGTATTATTTCCTAGATTCAAAGCACTTTTATTTGTTCAATCTACTTCACTCAATAATATTACCTCCGCGAATCAGTAAGATATCCAAGCCACCAATATCTGACGCTCAAAACGACATGATAGTATATTTAATAAATCTAAATAATTTCAAACAAAAAGAAGACGAAATGGATGACTGTGCCATCCAAGAAAAGTTAACACTACAGCCCCAAAGTTTTTGTTATTGGTGATTCAGTCGAAAACCTGTCAGAGTTTTACGTCTATTTGGATGGCTTACATTACAAGGTACCAATTCCAAAATTACAAAATATTTTTTCTAAACTAAATAATGTTCAGTGAGAAGTACTTATTCCACCAGTGCTCATATTTGCTCTATTTGTATTAACTCTTTCACGCTGTAAAATAATTTAGTTTTTCATTATAATGAGGAACATAAAACTCCAATAACTTATCAGCACTTATTGCGATAATTATTATTTAATTTCCAAATATGTATAAAATAAACTTACATTGTTTACTTTATTATATTGTATAAGTTATCACATGTGACTCAAGGCCAACAATAATAAGCGACATCCG
>NW_023481992.1:0-1887 GCF_013731165.1 Rhagoletis pomonella | reverse complement strand
ATCCGGGCATCATACGACCAACGCAGGAACAACGATTTAAAGTAAGAGAGTATATAATAATTGCACGCTAAAATATTTGTGAGAAGTTCTTATAAAAAATAATTGTTGTTTTTTTTCATTTCAGACGATTATCGAATTATCAGAACGTGGTGGCATTGGTTTTGAGCCTTCTTCCTTCTGTTCAGGTTGTCTTGTACGGCGACCCATACGTTCAAAACATTGCAGCGTTTGTGATCGCTGCGTTGCACGCTTCGATCATCACTGTCCTTGGGTTGGCAATTGCATTGGACTTAAAAATCACGCTTATTTCATGGGTTTCCTCTGGATGTTACTCATAATGTGCGGTTGGATGTTATACGGCGGCGCCTGTTATTATATCTATCAATGCAATGTACATTTAACTCTCGTACCGCTTGAGGATTTTGAGAAAGCCATCAGTGACATAGCCAATTGCAATCCATGGGTTGGCTGGGTTATGGCTAATGCATTACTACATCTCTCATGGGTTGTGTTGCTGACAATATGCCAGACATATCAAGTCGTATGCCTAGGAATGACAACAAATGAGCGCATGAATCGTGGACGGTATCGACATTTTCAAGCGAAAGGTGGACAAAGTCCTTTCACACGTGGGCCAATCAACAATTTCTTCGACTTCTTACAATGCAGCTGTTTTGGTTTGGTACAACCACGTCGGATCGATTGGATGAACTACTACGATTTGGATATGCAGGTGGGACGTACAACTGTGGAACAAGAGCCATTATTGCGTGGTAATGCTGATGGTGAAGGTGGTGGCACAGAGCTAGCACACTATCAGTATGTGTAGGATAAGTCGAATCGGGATGCGGAGACACGCAATGCACCCATAGCAAATGTGTAGGCAAAAACGGCTGGGCTGGAAAGTATACAATCAATGGCATTTTTTTTTAAGTGCATTATTTAAAAGGAAGTAGTCAAGTAAATGAATAGTATGACTAAGTGCCTCTTTTACAGTGGGGGTTAACTCAAATTCGGCTGTTAACTTTCAATTTTTGTACTAAAAACCTGTAGTTAACAGCCGAATGAGAGTTAACTCGTTACTGTAAAAACGGCCCTAAGTGGTTTAGTCGTGATGACGCTTCTAAAGTATGTACGTTGTTACAAGGCCAACCCTTAGTCTTGAATAATTGACAGTAATAAGCCACAAAAAGCATTTGCTAAACGCATTAACCTTTCGCTGTATTATATGTAAACCTAGTTATTATAATTTATAAGATTAATTACGCTTAGGTGGAAAATACGTGAACAAATTTTGAATAAATTTGACTACGATGTGCATCGTAAGTACGTAGTTGTATTTGTATTGTATTTATTTTACCACAACTGTAATTATTAGTGCTTACACTTTTTTATTCATATTGATTGCCAATCTTAAAAGCTTTAGATAACAAGGCTATTTCTTTAATTTCTGCGCATACATGTACATGCATAATAGTGAGCTTTTTAAGTTAAGGTTAGACCGTTTTATTATTTCTGACATAATGAATATACTGTCTAACATGTAAACTCAGTTAAAAATTTAGCGAACATTTATTATAGCAAGATCAGAACGACGTTTGCATAGATATTTATGCATGGAAAAGTGTAATGCATTTGCAGTTTGGGTAGCCGTCTGTGTGGTCAAAGTAAACCGATTCATGTTAGCACAAAGATATTGTGTGCGTTGTAGGAAAAATGCATTGGGAATGACATTAGAAATATAGTAAATTATTTGTTAAGCAAATACATATGTATATATGTATTTTTTTTTCTAAAACTTCTTGGTGTCATACGTGCTAATTAAATATAGTACATACATGGCACCCTGAAATTGTGCATATGGAAACTGTGCATACGAAATAATGC